>NC_056738.1:531608628-531618628 GCF_019279795.1 Protopterus annectens | reverse complement strand
CACTACCACCGTATACCTTGGATACAGACACGTGGGCCATAACACAGGTACGGACCGCTCCAGGTGGTGGTGTCCCCACATACATGAAGTCCACTCACATGTAAGTTTTTTGGAGGCCATTTTTTGCTTGGGCTAAAGGGAAGTCTCTCTGTTCATCAGTGGCAGTGATAAACATTGAGCAGCCTGCCTGCCCCTGTGGAAGTGGTTACTGCTTTGAAACTGTAGTTTTATTGGCCATTTTGGGTCAATTCCAAACTCCTTGATTTCCCTCTCATAAAACAAGATTGCCTTGTGGTTTTGGCATCTTTTCAGACTTGTTGGCTGTTGGGGAAGCACCCACCAAGAGGAGAAAATGCTGAGGGAAGAAAGGAGCCACTTTTGAGATTTTAAGTATTTTTCTTCAGATTATTTGCTAAGTTTTTCTGCATAGCCACCTACTTTGAGCATTTTCTGGCTTGTTAAACTTGATTTCTGCATTGGTAACTGTATTTAGAACACAACCTAGAGCTGTTTACTGAATTTCTTGTTTGCACTTATTTTTAAAATCGTTTTTTTCTTAAAACTTGCATTTTATCTGTCTCTGGCCTAGCACTCAAGTGTGGGGTCATTTACTGCACTGTTATAACTTGTTGATACTTGTGAACCTCTGCTATCTTAAAAAAAACAAAAAAACTTGCTTTTTTCCCACTTTTCTGAGATTTAAAAAAGTTCAGTTACAGGCTTGCTGTTCTGAACTGTTTGTAAGTTTCTTGGAGGCCATTTTTTGCTTGGGCTAAAGGGAAGTCTCTCTGTTCATCAGTGGCAGTGATAAACATTGAGCAGCCTGCCTGCCCCTGTGGAAGTGGTTACTGCCTTGAAACTGTAGTTTTATTGGCCATTTTGGGTTAATTCCAAACTCATTGATCTCCCTCTCTTAAAACCCTCTTTTGCGCGGTTTTGCGTATTTTTGTGCATAGCACAACAACGGGCAGTGCCGCCTAATTGGGTTCATAGGTTCATACTAGGCTATCTGCCCTAGGGCATTTATAAGCCTAGCCAAAGTATGTTTGGCTTTCGCCACCCATTTCTAATTAATTTTGCTATGCCCTTTTTTGAGGTTAGTATACTGTGCCTCTGTCTAACAGTGACACAGAAGTGATACCCAGGGTAAACCTACGATCTCCCATCCACTCATCAAGACTCCTCTTGAAGAGTATCAATGAGGGACTCTGCCTAACCTGGACTTGGATTTTATTCCAGAGTGAAGGGAGCCTCTGGTTTATGAATCTGTCCCTCCAGCATGACCTATTTATTTCAGTGCTGAGGTTCAAGTCTCTCGAGCGTGTAGCTCGAAGGAATTGGATTTTTTGAGGTGCAGCATGTCCCTTAATTCCAGGTTGGACATGGCCTTATACGTCAGGCACAGGTCACCTCTGAGCAGGCGGTATGCCACCGAGTAGAGCTGGAGTTTCTTTAACTGGGCAGCATATGGCATCTGTTTGAGCCCTTTGATCCTCTTGGTGAGGTACTTTTGGGGTCTTTCCAGTTGCTGCAGGTGTCTGGTAAGGTACAACCCAAAAGGGGCATTGTACTCGATTATGGGCCTGATGAGGGATGAGTAAAGAGGCACGATGACCTCCCCTAATCTAGATGTGAATCCCTTCATGATTAGGTGGGCTATATAAAATGTTTTTCTAACCACTTTGCCCACATGGTTGTCAAATGAGAGATTGCTATCAACTTGGGTCCCCAGGTCCCTAATTACTTCTTCTGTACTTAATGGATTACCACCTATGTGGTAATTTGTGGGCACTGTTTTTGCCAAAGGGGATGACTATACACTTTTGGCATTTAGCTTGAGGCCATGGCTCTGGCACCAGTTGTCTGTTTCTATGATGCCCTTTTGGAGGATGCTTGTGTCGGCTGGAGAGTCGATTATGGCGCCCAGTTTGCAGTCATCTGTGAACTTGGTCAGCCACAGTCCTTCCGTGTTGGCCTGTACCTCCAAGAAATATATACCAAACAAGAGAGGTCCCAGGACTGAGCCTTGTGGAACGCCACTTGTAACTGGTTTGGAGTCTGACATGGCTCCAGCAATTCTAACCATGTGGGTTCTGTCCTTGAGCCAGTTTGCAACCCATCTAGTGACATAGGGGTTTATATTTAAGCTGGTGAGCTTATCTATAATGCCCGAGTGGGGTATTGTATCCAAGGCTTTTGCGAGGTCCAGATAGGCTGTGTGGACCACCTTCCCTTCATCAATGGCCTTGGTGACTGTTTCAAAGAAATCGACCAGGTTTAAGAGGCAGGATCTGCCCTTAACAAAGCCAAACTGGGTAGGATCCAGTATCTGTAGGTCCCCAATATCTTTTTTTATGAGGTCCATGATGATCCTTTCCATAGCTTTGCAGACCAAGCTAGTCAGGCTTATGGGGCGATAGTTTCCAGGGTCCGTTGAGGCACCACCTTTGTGGAGAGGGACCACTGTTGCTGTACGCCACTCTTTGGGTACATATCCTGTAGTAAGGCTGAGATTGAACAGTAGTTTTATGTTTGGGTTTAGCTCTTCTTGGAGTTCATGTAGGATGCAGCCTGGGACACCATCTGGTCCCATTGATGCTGTGTTTTTTGCTTTGGAGAGGGCTGCCCCCACCTGAGCATCTGAGATGTCAGGGGGGCAGCACTCTGCTGGGATAGATATTTGCCCTTTTGGTGGGGGGGAGAAGTTTGCGCTGAACCTGTCAGCTAGGATGTTGGCAATGTCTGTGGGATCAGTGTATTTTTTGTCATTTTGGACTAATTCTGAGCATATCTGGGAATTCCCACCCAGGTTCCTAACATAACTAAAGAAAGTCTTTTGATTATCCATAGTGTTCTGTGCAATTTTTCTCTCAAAGCTGGCCTTTGACGATTTTATGAGTGCCCTTAGTTTTTTGCTAATACTGATCAGAGATGCCTTCCCTTTTTGGGATTTTGCTCTATCATGTAGTAGCTTCCTCCTTCTATTGTATAGTTTGTTTATGGCTGGGGTCCACCAGAGAGGTCGTCTGCCTTTGGAGGATTGGGTCTTGGTTTTATTTGGGATTGCATGATCCATGCATTCCTGAAGGTGTTCATAGAATGCATTTATAAAGGATTCTGTGGTCTGGGCCGTATTTTCCACAGGCCCGGGGGCTTTGAAGGATTCCACCTCGGTTTTGAGGAGTGTGAAATTTGCTTTAGACCAGTTTTTCACTGTGGTTTTCTGCGCACGGCCTGGGGTCGGGATGTGAATATCCAGTGAGATCAGTTTATGGTCTGATCTTACCAGTGAGGGATACACTTCTGGTCTGGAACATAGAGTCCCCATGTTGGTGATGATCAGGTCCAGTATGTTTTCCCCTCTTGTGGGAGTGGTAACAAGTTGTTCCATAGCATTTGAATTTATGAATTCTAGGAACCTTTGGGCAAGGGTGTTGGAGCTAGAGTAATGCTCCCAATCTATGTTTGGGTAGTTGAAGTCACCCAATATAATGGTGTTCGGAGAGACCTTCATATTTTCCAGTGTTCTCAGGAAGGCCGAGTGGGGTTCCTGGGTTTGGGAGGGTGGTCTGTAGCAGGCTATAAACTGGAAGGCAGTTTTACCCACTGTTAGTTGCACATGGATAGTCTCTGATGCTTCGTGCTTTGCCACCAACCTGGAGGTGTGGGTATCTTTGATGAATATTGATACTCCCCCTCCTTTTGTGGTTTGGTCCAAGTTTTGGGGCCGAAAAGCATGGTATGAGGTATAACCTGGTAGTGCTGGGGTGCTCTCAGGAATCCTGAACTAGGTTTCTGTTACTGCACAGATATTGATGTTCTCCATGCTAAGGAGAGTTTCGAGTGCATGCATCTTGAGGTTTAGACTTCTAGCGTTGAGTAGCATTACTCTTAGTTTCTTATCCCTTGTGATACCTATGGAGGTGGGTTTGTCTTTTGAGCCTTGCCTAAAAAAGGCACTATGGGGGTAGCAAGAGCCTTTGCCAATATCTGAAAGCCCAGGGGTGACAGGTGCAAGCCGTCCCTAGCAAAGCATCGTGGCTTGTCATGCATATCATCCCAAGCTGACAGGCATTGGATCCCATTTGAATGACACAAATACTTAAGCCAATTGTTGAAATTGATCATCTTGTCTTCATATTGTGGCATCATTCTTGGTGAGGGTAAGATGCTACTCAAGGTCAGGGTCATACCAGCCTGGGCTACATGCACAGAGAGCTCCTCTATGTCTCTTTTCATGTAGTCCAGGGAGGTACGTCTCAGGTCATTCACACCAGCATGGACAATGACTGAGTCATATTTGTACTTGCCTTGGAGTGACTTGAGTGCTTGTGTTATGTGGCGGATCCTAGCGCCAGACAGGCTGCTCACCGTGACCTTCTCCTTGTTCAGCCTGGTGACCGGGACGTCAGTGTGCCTGACGATAGTGTCACCTATTATAAGTGTATCAGGTGTGTTGTTTAGCCTTAAGGGCTGTGACTGTTTGGCACACTGGCTTTGTGAGATATGTGTTGCACGTGTTTTGTTTTGGGGTAGCGGTTGCTTGGTTGTCTGCTTTGGAGGTCTCTGCTGCTTAGGCAGATCTTTATTTAGAGCCTCCGAGTATGTTTTTTTGTGATTATGTGTTTGGTATGCTGTCGTGGTAGGTCTATGTGAGACTGGAATTGTAGTGAGTGTGGTTTCCTTCTCCTCCTGACTGGTTATGCCAGTACTGAGTTGAGAGAGCTTAGCCTCCAGTTTGGCTATATGGTTGCATCTCTCACATGTGTTGGAATTTGTTGGGAGGAGGAGAGGGTTGTCTGTGTACATGAGGCAGTTGTAACATTGCCTCAAGATTCCCATATTCACCAGCTGGACCGTTTAAACTATTCCTGGCTCCACGAATTCTGCTCTTCACTTTTTCCCTTAGAACTGCTCTATCTCTCAAATTAAACACCATATTCTCATTCTAAGGCCCTTCACTGGTCCAAATAAGTAATCTTACAAGTTAGCACTATTAAACCATAAGCACTACTTACTCTTATACTCTCTATGATTACCTTGACCCCTATTGGTCCATCTTAATTCAGTTTCCCTATATTACTCTAGCATGTCCAAAAGTCAGTCAATGGTTTCCTCTCCAGTCCAGCTGGTGAATCTGGGAATTTTGAGGCAATGTTACAACTGTCTCATGTACACGGACAACCCTCTCCTCCTCCAAACAGGTTCAAATATATGTGATAGATGCAACCATATAGCCAAACTAGAGGCTGAGCTCTCTCATCTCAAAACTGGTGAAACCAGTCAGGAGGAGAAGGTAATCTCACACAACACAATTCCAGTATCACATAGTCCCACCACATCAGCGAACCAAACACATAAATACACAAAAACATACTCAGAGGCTCTAAATAAAAATCTACCTAAGCAACAAAGACCTCCAAAGCAGACATCCAAGCAAACGCTACCCCAAAACAAAACATGCACAACACATAGCCCACAAAGTCAGTGTGCCCAGCAGCCACAGCCCTTAAGGCTGAATAACACACCTGATACTCTTGTAATAGGTGACTCTATTGTCAGACACACTGATGTCCCGCTCACCAGGCTGAACAAAGAGAAGGTCACAGTGAGCTGTCTGTCGGGCGCTAGGATCCTCCACATAACGCAAGCACTCAGGTCACTCCAAAGCAAATACAAATATGACTCAGTCATCGTACATGCTGGTGTGAACGACCTGAGATGTACCTCCCTGGACTACATGAAAGGAGACATAGAGGAGCTCTCTGATCATGTAGCCCAGGCCGGTATGACCCTGACCTTGAGCAGCATCTTACCCTCACCTAGAATGATGCCACAGTACAAAGACAAAATGATGGATTTTAACAATTGGCTAAAATTCTGGTGTCATTCAAAAGGGATCCAATGTCTGTCAGCCTGGGATGACATGCTCGACAAGCCATGTTGCTTCACTAGGGACGGCTTGCACCTGTCACCACTGGGCTTTTGGATATTGGCAAAGGCTCTTGCCACCCCCATAGTGCCTTTTTTAGGCAAGGCTCAAAAGTCAAACCCACCTCCATAGACAGCACAAGGAACAAGAAACTAAGGGTAATGCTGCTAAACACCAGAAGTCTTAACCTCAAGATGCACGCACTCGAAACTCTCCTCAGTATGGAGAACATCGATATCTGTGCAGTGACAGAAACCTGGTTTAAGGCTCCAGAGAGCACCCCAGCACTAACAGGTTATACCTCATATCATGCTTTTCGGCCCCAAAACCCAGACCGAACCACAAAAGGAGGGGGAGTTTCCATATTTATCAAGGATATCCACACCTCCAGGTTAGTGGCATTGCATGAAGTATCGGAGACCATCCATGTGCAACTAACAGTGGGCAAGACTGCTTTTCAGTTTATAGCATCCTACAGACCACCCTCTCAAAATCAGGAATCCCACTCGGCTTTCCTGAAAACATTGGAGAATATGAAGATCTCTCCGAACACCATTATATTGGGTGGCTTCAACTACCCAAACATAGACTGGGAGCACTACTCAAGCCCCAGCACCTTAGCCCAAAGGTTCCTGGAAATTATAAACTCAAATGCTATGGAAAAACTAGTCACCACTCCCAGAAGAGGGGATAACATACTATACCTGATCATGACCAACATGGGGACTCTATGCTCCATACCAGAAGTATATCCCTCATTGGTAAGATCAGGCCATAAATTAATTTCCCTGGATATCCACAACCCCGACCCCACCCCCAACCCAGAAAACCACAGTGAAAAACTTCTCAAAAGTGAACTTCTCACTTCTCAAAACTGAAGTGGAATCCTTCAAGGCCCCAGGGCCAGTGGAAACTACGGCCCAAACTGCATAATCCTATATAAACACATTCTACGGACATCTCCAGGAATGTATGGATCATGCTATCCCAAACAAAACCAAGACCCAATCATCCAAAGGCAGGCATCCAGTCTGGTGGACCCCAGCCATAAATAAACTGTACAACAGAAGGAGGAAGCTACTACATGATAGAGCAAAATCCCTAATAGGGAAGGCAGCTCTGATCAGTACTAGCAAAAAAATTATGATCCCTCGTAAAATCCTCCAAGGCCAGCTTCGAGAGAAAAATTGCACAGGACACTAAGACAATCATAAGGCTTTTTTCAGTTATGTTAGGAACCTGGGATGCAACTCCCAGACTTGTTCTGAGTTGATTCTAAATGACAAAAAATACACTGAACCCACAGACATCGCCAATATCCTGGCAGACAGGTTCAGTGCAAACTTCTCACCCCAAAGAGCAAGTATCTATCCCAGCAGAGGGCTGCCTCCCAAACATCTCTGATGCTCAGGTGAAGGCTGCCCTCTCCAAAGCAAAAACCACTGCTTCCATGGGACCAGATGGCATCCCGGGATGCGTCCTACATGAACTCCAAGAAAAACTAACCCCTCAAATAAAAGAGCTGTACAATCTCAGCCTCACTACAGGATATGTGCCCACAGAATGGCATACAGCAACAGTGGTCCCACTCCACAAAGGTGGAGCCTCTACGGACCCTGGAAACTATCGCCCCATAGCCTGACCAGCCTAGTCTGCAAGGCTATGGAGAGGATCATCGTGGAGCTCATAAACAAAGACATTGGGGACCTACAGACACTAGATCCTACCCAATTCGGCTTCGTCAAGGGCAGATCCTGCCTTTTGAACCTGGTTGACTTCTTTGAAACAGTCACCAAATCCATAGATGAAGGGAAGGTAGTCCACACAGCCTATCTGGACCTAGCAAAGGCATTTGACACAATACCCCACTCGGGCATCATAGATAAGCTATCAAGCTTAAATATAAACCCCTATGTCACAAGATGGGTTGCAAACTGGCTCAAAGACAGAACCCACAGAGTGAGAGTGGCTGGAGCCATGTCAGACTTGAAACCGGTCACAAGTGGCATCCCACAAGGTTCTGTCCTGGGACCGCTCTTGTTCGGTATATACTTTTATGAGGTACAGGCCAACGTGGGAGGACTATGGCTCACCAAGTTCGCAGATGACTGCAAACTGGGCGCCATAATCGACTCTCCAGCTGACACAAACATCCTTCAAAATGGTCTCACAGAGACAGATAACTGGTGCCAGAGCCATGGTCTAAAGCTAAATGCCAAAAAGTGTATAGTCATACCCTTTGGCAAAAACAATGTGCCCACAAATTACCACATAGGCGGTAACCATTAAGTACAGAGAAAGTAATTAGGGATCTGGGGACCCAAGTTGATAGCAATCTCTCCTTTGACAACCACATTGCCAAAGTGGTTAGAAAGACCTTCTACATAGCCCACCTCATCATGAAAGGATTCACATCTAGATCAAGAGAGGTAATCGTGCCCCTTTATTCATCCATCATCAGGCCTATCATAGAATATAATGCCCCTTTTGGGATTTACCTTACCCGACACCTGCAGCAATTAGAAGGACCAAAAAGTACCTCACCAAGAGGATCAAGGGACTCAAGCAGAGACCATATGCTGTTCAGTTAAAAAAACTCCAGCTCTACTCAGTTGCATACCGCCTACTTCGAGGCGATCTATGCCTGACATATAAAGCTATGTCCAATCCAGAATTAATGGACATGCTCCATCTCAGTAAATCTAAATCCCTTAGAGCCACATGCTCGAGGGACTTGAACCTCAGCACAGAAATAAATAGAACTTGCTGGAGGGACAGATTCATAACCCAGAGGCTCCCTTCGCTCTGGAATAGAATTCCAATTCATGTTAGGCAGAGCACCTCACTGAATCTCTTCAAGAAGAATATTGATGAGTGGATGGGGAATCGTAGGTTTGTCCCGGGGATTACTTCCATGTCACTATTAGACAGAGGCACAGTAAACTAAACCTTAAAAAGGACACAGTATACTCAAATCAAGGGGTGGCGTAAGCCAAACAAAATCGGGCTACACTTGTAATTGCCCCAGGGCAGATAGCCTAGTATGAACCTATGAACCTATGAACCTATGTACTGACCACTACACCCTCAAAAGGCATCACAGATGTGTCAGGTGCAGTTCACAGTGTCAAAAGCCGCATTCTAGGATGTAGCCCTCAGACATCACCATGTCCTTGGACCAGCAACACACATCCATACATGTGGTAGAACATATATTAGTACAGCACCATGTGACCCATGACCAGTGGACTGTACCTAGCTCTACAGCAACTGTGCAGACTACCCATGTAATGACACAGTTGCATCATGTGTTATGCAATGCAGTGATACCACTGTTCGTAACCAGGTCAGCTGTACACATAACAGGGGCCCGGGGTCATATAGAGCTGTAACAGATGAATGTTGCTGTACACCAGTAAACACCCTCATGTTTGGATATGACATATATGTACCTGCCATGGATATGTATATGCCCCCCCACACACAGCACATATGTACATAACATAGCTGTTGCTGTCCTTCCTGCAGACAGGTGGCTACAGCAATTACACACATGCACATGGAAGGTAGGTCCATGGCTGTTGAATGCTAACAGTACATAAGGTGTGATAGCAGTGTTGACTGGGTTAACATTCCCTCTGTACTTGTTACCCATGACAACTATCATATCATACAACAGTCCATGTGTCATGTATGTCATCACACATGTCCACCAATTGCAATGCCTACAAACATGGTTAAATGACAGGAATGTGGGACCTACACACATGTACATGTAGTGGTGTGCATTTAGCTACCATGTCTGTGCAGTAGCTGATGTTTGCAGGTGATCTGTGTCTTACTACAACATGCAGTTGCAATGCAGCCCCATCATTGCCAACTGTATATGGTGAAATACTGACAGTACGGTAAGATGTACATCAGGTATGGATGGATGTGTGGACATAAAGTGGTGTGCCATCCTTGCAGATGGATGTTTGCTGAAGACAGCTCACAGGTGTGTCACAAGCCTTCCTACCATAACATGTGCAAACACTAAGCTATGTTTCATGGGGATCTATAGGGGCC
>NC_056738.1:531452473-531599847 GCF_019279795.1 Protopterus annectens | reverse complement strand
TACCTCAGTGCTTGACATCTTCATCTCAAACGCACTCACCCGAGGCACTCCTTGTAATGGACCACTTCGATATCTACAGTGACTGGGACCTGCTTCTAGGCTCCTGAGGGCACCCCCTGTACGTCCAGGCTATTACTCATACCACACCTTTCAGTCATGTAACCAGGACCAGAACACCCATGGCGGAGGTGTGTCCATATTTCCCAAGGATATCCACACCTCCAGGCTGGTTGCTTAGCACAATGCATCAGAGGTAATCCAAATGCAAGTAACTCTGGCCATGGCTGCTATACAAATTGCAGCTTGCTACAGATTCCACACCATACCCCACGGTTAATGGTCCTCACTTCTTGGTGTACTGGAAAGTAGGGTTCAAACAGAAACTACTGATGTGCGACTGACACTACCCCACCATTAACTGGGATACCTACTCATGTACCAACACATTAGGCCAATGCTTTCTGGGAATCATAACCTCCAATCGCCTGGATCAACCTATCCACAACATCACCAGGGCCAACAATATCCTAGACCTGGTTATTACCAGCATGTGTAACTGGTGTTCCACACCTGGGGTTATCTCCTCGTTGCTCAGATCCGAAAGTATGCTAATCACCCTTGTTATCCACATCCCAGCACCACACCCTTTACGGAAAATACAGTACAATATTTCTACAAAGCCAACTTCAGGCTTCTTATGACATCAGTAGTAAACGTCATGACACCCGTATAGATGGACAATACAGTTACAACCGCTGAATCATACACAACTGCACTTAATTAGCACTTACACGTCTGCATGGATCATGCTATCCCAAACAGAGCCATGACGGTACCCACCAGAAAATGGACACCACTCTGGTGGTCCACTGCCATGGACATAATGTACAACAGAAGGAGGAGACTGTTGCAAAGTAGAGTACAATACAATGAGTGGAGGAGCTCCCTGGTCAGCCTCAGTAGGAATCTGAGATCCCTTATCACATCCTCCAAAGCTAGCTACGTAAACATTACCGTGACTAATTCCAAGGACTACCACAAAGCGTTCTAGAGGTATGTCACTACTCTCGATGGCGATACCCACATCTGCTCTGACATACAGCAGTTAGGCACAAACATTACAGAACCGACTGATATTGGCAACATCCTGGCAGATAGGTTCAGTGCTAACTTTGCATTCCTCTCACATCCTAAAGGGCTCATATCTATACAGGAACAATGCAAAGTCCCTGCAATCGCAACTACGCAGTTCAAAGTTGCACTCTGTAAAGCCAGGAACACAGAATCCATGTGACCGTACAACATCCCAGGCTGCGATTTCCACAAACTTCAGAATGAAATGGCTCCCCACTTGGGCACCATATTCACTAATAGCCTTGCATCAGGCATTGTGGCCCCTGAATGGCACACAGCAACAGTTATCACACTCCACAAAGGTGGTGCCACAATGGACCAGGGGAACAATTGCCCTATACGCCTGACTAGACTGTTCTGCAAGGCTATGGAGCACATTATCATGGATCTCCTTCACAGAGACATTGGTGGCCTCCAAACCTTTGATCCCACCCAGTTTGGATTTGTTAGGGCCAGAACATGCCTTCTAAACCTGGTGGAGTCCTTTGAGACAGTTACTAAGGCAGTAGATGAGGGTAAGGAGGTCCACACAGCCTACCTTGACCTCTCAAAGGCTTTCAACACTGTTCCCCATTCTGGTATTGTCAACATACACATCCACCTGCACATCAACCCCTACATCGCAAGATGTTATGCAAAGTGGCTCATGGACAGAACCCACACAGTGAGGGTAGCATACCATAGTTCCTACTGTAAATCAGTTACAATTGGCATCCCCCAGTCCTTGGTCATAGGGCCCCTCATGTTCGGTATATGCTTCTCTGAGGTACAGGCTAGAACAGAAGGATTTACCATGAATAGGTTTGCAGATGACTGCAAACTAGAGACCATGATTGATTCTCCAGCTGATACAGACACCCTCCATAAGGGTGTTACTGGGACGGATACCTGGTGTCAATAACATGGCCTCAAGCTGCATGCCACAAGGTGCATAGACATCCCCTTTGGATTACACTAATCACCCGTGGACTATCACATAGGTGGCAGTCCCCTACATACAGAAGACATAATACGGGATCTTAAAACCCAAGTAGATAGCATCCACTCCTTTGATAACCATATTGCCAAGGTGGTGTGGATATCCTTCTACGTGGCCACCCTAATCTCTAATGGGTTTGTAGCCAGAACAAAGGCAGTGATTGTGCCTCTATACTCATGACTTATGAAACACATTAAAGGGTATGTCAAAGGAAAAATATACTTTAAAATTTATCAAAACACGGTAGGTTCAGGTTAAGGCACTTTACTCTTGCAGCAAGGAGACAAAAACATGCTAATACAGAGTTTGTCTAACTAGAAACAAGAAATACTTTCATTTTTATACACTTTCTAATAAGACATTGCCTACCAAGCTGACTTAACAGATCACAAGTCTTTTCATCATCATTTATTAACAATTAGTCTCATGAATTTCTGCTGATTTATCAATTTTTGTGAGAAACTTCCTAAGGAAAACAACGTGGCCTTGGTTACCACCGGTTAAATACATGCAATGTTACCATTTAAGGTACTATGGTTAATTCAAGCACAAAGCTAGCAGTTCATTTCTCTAATAATCCTTTGTCTACATTATTTCTAAGCTTCTGCAGCTGTACATGTTCTCATACCTCGAACAGAGCTGATTGTTTAGAATCATTACATTTACAGGATATAGCATTGTTCATTCATTCTCTCCTGACCTAGCAGATAACCACCTGCTTCTCAAGTACATTTCCAAATGGCATAAACATGAATATTGCTGTGCTAGCAATTACTAGTTCAGAGGGCATCTTGCAAGTTTCAGAAATCACACTGCAGTTTCAAAAAGCATCTTTTCAGTCTCATATGAAACTCAATTTATATATATAAAACACTGCATATAAAATAGAATGAAAAAATGTGTTAACTCCTTTAGCTTCTAATTAGCATTAAGCATACACACATTAATACATATTTTCTGACATTTCCCCCCTGTTAATACTTTTTAATTCTATTTTCAATAAGAATAAACAGCTTGCTTCTTTTCCTAACCTCTTCCATTCAGGATTTGCAGTTAAGAAAGTCATTCAGTTTAAACTTTTATGAAAGTGTTTCACATTCTAGTAGCTCTTCAAATTCAGTACTCTGGTACATAGTCTCAAAAACTGATATATCTATAAATTCTTTGATTAATTTCTTCATGCAGGGGATTCCACAACAAACACAAACTCCTATTAGGAGTAATCCCACACCAATGGCAATCAAGATGTTCATAAGGATGGAACCCCACCCCCCCAAACAAATTCTGGAAAAAGTCCATCAGAGGGTTTGGGCCTGGTTTGGTCATGGCCGACACTTGCTGAATCACCTCAAGGTGGTCATTAATTTCATGCTGATGATCTGGTATAAACGCACAGCATTCTTCCTTAAGTAAAGCGCACGTTCCACCCCTCGCCGCTAGGGTGAAGTCAAGAGCCATTCTGTTCTGGAGCACTACAGTTCTCATAGCATTCAGTTCATCAGTTATCAGTTCAAGAGCAGAGAAAGTTGCATTACTCATCACTTCGAGAAGTTTAGACAGTTTTCGCAGCTCCCAAATCGATTTAACTGCGCCATATACAGGTAATATGCCTGCCCACGATATGACAGCATCACTCAAGTCCATGTGCATAAGTTTGGAACCCACAGTATGATGGTCTTTCCAGCCTGCCTCGATCTGTCCCATTGTATTCTCAGGCTTTTTAACAGTTTTCTTGGTCACATCTCGGGTATTTCGAATATTTCCCTGAGGCAAGACTGCAGTGTGTCGTATGGCCGGGACCAGGTACACCAAAAAACAACTGCCGGACCAATTTTCAGGTAACCATTTATATGCTTTTTTACCTCACACAAAATAACAATCCTCTACTTTAGTAGTTACTTTGTTATGAAATGACTGCCCTGCATGAAACATTTCCCTATCTATTACAGATAACTGTTTAAAAAGTACAGGATTACGTTGCACTTGATCAAGAGTCTTATGCATGGATTTAAGAAATGAGTCATAATCTGAACCACAAGTTCCACCCAGATTGTTTGCTTTAGTATAACATTTATATTGTACAGTCACATTACACTTGCTCCAACCCACTTGTACTGTGTCATTCTTGTAGAAACATACAATTCCCTTTTGTGTCACAGGCAAATACAGTGCTACCTTATCATATGCTTTAATAGATACTGTGTCAAAAAACAGATATTCCCAGGTCTCATTGACCCCTAGGGGGATAGCAGTCATTAATAACCCCCTGTATGCTGTTGGTATGGCTGTACAGATCCAGCAGTTCGAAACATTAAAAGTCTCAGCATACACACGTGTAATTGCCTGATAAGTGTTAAAGTTCGGGTGCCAGTCTATGTTTGGTTCATCACGTTTAATCAGTTCAACTTTTGTGGCAGGAAAAAGGAAAGACCACAACAAAAAGAACAATGTTATTAGCATAGCCATCAAAATAATCATGCAAGTTTTCTGAGGTTGTTCTGTATCTTTGTTTGCTCTATACCTGATCATTTTGTTCTCATTGTACAACAGTAACAAGGTTTTTGTCCAGTTCAAAGTTCTTAACCAGTTTACAGTGTGTCAAATGAATCAGGATGCTCGCTCTGCGATCTTAACTGCAGTGGGTGTCGACAGTAGTACCTGGTATGGACCTTCCCACTTCGGAGAACTTCAATTTTTTCTCTTCACTATCTTCACCCAGACCCAGGTGCCTGGGGCTACTGCTGCTTCCGATTTCATTTGCTCTTTATCTGAAACAGAACTTAACTGCAAAAGTTTGTTATTCAAAAATCGCCTCATATACCCTGCAAGTGAACTGTCAGCCTCCTGCTCTGCAGACATGAGAGGTTTCCATTGAGGTGTATAATATGCCCTCCCAAACAAAACTTCAAAAGGAGTTAATCCTTTTGCATTTGGAACAGTTCTCATGCTCAACAGTGCCAGAGGAAAACAGTGCACCCAGTTCTTTTGTGTCTCACTAATTAATTTCCTAAGTTTATTCTTCAACACCCCATTATGCCTCTCCACTAATCCTGCATATTGGGGGTGGTATGCACAGTGATTTTTCAACGATATCCTGAAATAGCGACTAAGTTGTTATATTGTTTGGTTTACAAAATGTGTGCTATTGTCACTATAAATCTTTTCCGGTATGCCAAATCTAGGTATAATTTCTTTAACAAGGACTTTTGCAACAGTAGCTGCATCTGGATTTTTAGTTGGAAAAGCTTCCACCCATTTGGAAAACATATCTATAATGACAAGGCAGTACTTCTTATTTTCACATTTGTTCAGTTCTATAAAATCCATACAAATAGTATGAAATGGATACGGTGGTGTAGGGAAACTCCCTTGCTTAGGTTTCAATGCCCCTTGTGCATGATGCTTGTTACAAACATGGCATGCTGCACAAACATTTTTGTGTAATTAGTAAATCCATACGTCGTAAACACTCGATTCACTAACTGTACCATCCCCCCTGTTGAGACATGGCTCTGCCCATGGCTCAACAAAGCTGCATATCTAAACAAGTTAAATGGTAAAATTGGTTTCTTTTCTTTGGAGATGTACAGTCCCTTCTCAAGGATTGCTCCTCGTTTTATCCATTTTTGTTTTTCTACATTTGTAGTAAGTGTCTGCACTGTTTTTAACATTTCTAAATCTAAAATCTCAGGAGGTTGTAATTCTTTGCAAAAAAAGATAAACTTCTGAAGCTGAAGCCACCTGTTTTGCAGCTGTATCAGCCCTCGCATTACCTTTTGAAATTCTATCCTGTTGCTTGGTATGAGCTACGCATTTGCAAATAGCTACTTTCTGAGGTAACTGAATATAGTCTAATAAATCTAAAATGAATTGTGCATGGTTAATTGGTTTACCAGTAGATGTTATCATTCCTCTATTTTTCCACTGTTGTGCAAAAACATGTACAGTAGAAAAAGCATACTGACTGTCAGTAAAAATATTCACTTTCTTGCCTTTTGCTAAGGCACATGGCCTCGTTAAGGCAATCAATTCTGCTGCTTGTGCAGATAAGTTGTGTGGTAAAGACTTCACTTCTAAAATCTCAGTATCAGAAACTACTGCATACCCCACTAGGTTCTGTCCTATAGGACCCCTCCTGCATAAGCCGTCCACATAGTATGTCACCTCGGCATCATCCAAGGGAACATCTGTAAGATCTTTTCTAGGTAGTGTCTTTTGCTCAATCTCCTGCAGGCAGCAGTGTGGTTTGCCATCTGCAGGGGTTGGGAGCAAGGTTGACGGATTCAAAGTTGTGCATCGTTCAATTGTCATATGAGGTTGGCTCAACAGTATAGTCATACAGGAAAGATGTCTAGCAGGAAAAAGATATGCTACTTTTTCTTGCGGTAAAATAATCACAACTGCATGAGGCACTCTCGATGTGAGAGGGTGGAACAATACTACTGAGGCTGAAGCCTGCACTGCCATTGCAGCTGCAACTACTGCTTGAAAACAGTGGGGCAAGGATCGCGCCACTGGGTCTAGCTGTGATAAATAGTAAGCTATGGGGCGTTGTTTGTCCCCATGCTATTGTGTTAACACTGATGTCGTATATCCTTGCTTACAGTCTATAGTTTGAAAAAATCGCTTATGATAGTTTGGTAATCCTAAAACTAAGGAAGATGCCATCAGTTGTTTCAGTTTGCAGAAAGCTGATTCTGCTTCTGGTGTCCACTGTAATAAATCCTGTGCTGCCATCGGCTTTTAGAATATCAAATTAGTCAGTGGAGCAGATTCCAAAGCATAATTTGGTATCCAACTCCGACAAAAGTTAGTAGTTTCCAAGAAGGACATCATTTCCTTCTTGGTAGTTGGTCTTGGTGCTTGTAATATTGCCGTTCTTCTGTCTTCATCTAATATTCTGCCCTCTTTGGATATTACATATCCCAGGTATTTAACCTGTTCTCTCCAAAGTTGCAGTTTGTTCTTGTTTACCTTGTGTCCTTGAGTTGCTAAGAATTGTAATAATGCTATGGTATCTTCTCTGCATTCTTGCTGGGTGGGGGCTGCCAGCAGAATGTCGTCTACGTAAAGTAAAATCTGACTACCTTTCGGTGGGATAAATCCTGCCAGGTTACTTGCCATTTCTTGTGCAAATATCGTTGGACTTTCACAATATCCCTGTGGTAATCTCGTATATGTATACCATTTCCCCTGAAATGTAGATGCAAACCAATGTTGGCTGTCTAGGTGCATCGGTATCGAGAAAAATGCATAGCTAATATCTACCACAGAAAAATACTTCTGTTGAGGTTTTAAATCATTCAACAAGGTGTGTGGATCTGGCACCATTGGTGCCCTAGGTATAACTGAGTCATTCACAGCTTGCAAATCTTGGACCATACGCCATTCCCCGTTTGCTTTCCTAACAGGAAATAAGGGTGTATTACATGGTGAATCGGGACATTCTATTAAGACTCCTTCCTTAAGTAAGGCTGCTATTATAGGTTTGATCCCTATGTCTGCATCCTTTCTCAAGGGATACTGTCTTTTTTTGAGGTCTAAATGCTGATTTTGGTGTAATAGTAACTGGTCCTGCTGTACGAATAAGTCCTACATCTGATTTCCCTGTTGACCAGAGAGTCTCTGGTATGTCTCCCAAGGCTTTTTCCTCTTCCTCCAGTAAGAGTAATACTCAGCTATCCTCACTTGCCTCTGAGTGCACAGCTGGGTATCTCTGTGTTATCCAATTCAATTTCTGCTTCTGTACTCCTTGTTCAGAGAGTTCTAACTCTGTCTGTTTTTCCCACCTTGTGACTTTTTCTCCTAGGTCTGCCCACTTCAAATTTCTATTTTTAGTTAAGCTTACATGTGGCAATCGATTAGATTTGTAAAGTGCTAAAAATTCCTGGGGCAATGAACAGCTTATTACACTGTTTCCTTCTGTGTCCCAGTACAAGTTTCGTAATACTAGCCTATTAGCCTGGTTTTTAAACAACTCTTGCTCATATTCTTTATCAGGTCCTGGTCTATTACAGTAATATAGAGTACAATGCAACAAATGCTGTTTATCAGTGTCAAGGGAGGGGGATTTACTGATGGCTACATTCATCAGTTCTTCAGTTACTGCCCCTGGACCAGTCGTAACTAAGTCCTGGCTGTACCAATAATATGTCTCACCCTCCGGTCGCACTACAAAAGTATCCATTTGTTGCTGTGCTTCCATACCCTGCATGGCTGGAACTACAGCTATGCCAAATATCTGCATCAAGTCTCTGCCCAAGAGATTTACTGGGCATTTTGCAGAAACAACAATTTTACTTTTCTGGGTCATTCCTGAAACGGGGTCAGTTATTGCTATGTCATGGGAGAGTGGCTCCTGATACAGCTGTCCATTAGCTGCTTTCACTAGTATGTAATCTGGTGATTCTGAATCTTCTGGTAGTTTGGAAGGATGTATCAGGGTCCGTGAAGCCCCTGAGTCACACAAAAATTTGACTTCCCTTCCTTCCACCAGAAGCGTAACTTCTGGTTTTGTGTCTGCGAAGTAGAGCTCTAAGCTCAATAATGCTAAGTCCAAAATTTCATTTTCTTCATCATCCATGAATTCATGTACATCCTCTATCCCTTCTGTCACATCCTCTACCCTTGCTACCATACTTGCATTTGTCTTTTCCTGCTTATTCTCATCCAATGATTCCTGACTATCATATAGTCATTCCTCACCCTCCTTATCTTCCGTAGTTACCTTCTTATTTAGCCTGCAATCCCTTGCCAAATGTCCCTTTTTCCCGCATTTAAAACAGTCACTCCTTTTCTTTCTTTCTTCAAAATCTTCTGATCGTTTATCAGATTGTTTGTTTCCCTGGGCATTTTTCTTACACTTTTTCCCGGTTTGTACTACAAAGACTTCTGACCCATCTTTTACTGCAAATACTTGAGCTTTCTTTTTCTTTTTGCTATTAAAATGCCTTTCGGCATGTCTTGCATATTCAAGTAATGACTGTAATCTACTTGTACGATGATCTACCATGTGCTTTGTAATAAAGCTGCTAATGGGAGTAATACTGCCTTTTAAGAACGCATTCTTTAGCTGTTGCTCATATGGGGAATCATGTGTTTGATCTTCAGGTACTTGCATTCCACAATGGTTATTAAAACATTCTAATAATCTAGCATAATATCTATCAACAGTTTCACCTTCCTGTTGTATGCACTGATTAATGCAAGTCCAATCAGCCCTAGGCTTCCATTTTTCAGAGATTCGGTCCGTCAGACCTTTCACTCTGTTGTCCAGTTCTGCATTACTATGTGGGAGTGGTCTAAGCTCTACGTCACGGGGATTCCAGTTGCCACTGATCATGTGCCAATCTGGACCTACAATTTGTCTAACGACTTTTTCTACTTCTTCACCATTCAAATGATAACTTAACCTCATGCCCTGTAAGTCTTCTAAGAATTTTCTAAAATTAACTTTCGGATGGGGAATTCCCTCTGTGGCTTTCCAGATATCTTCCGGTGTCCACGGTCTATATACTAGAAGAGTCAGATCCTGTCCTGCCTGTCCTGCCTGTGGATTTGGTACTTCTATGAGTGGACATATTTCTTCCTCACTCATAGCTTGTGAATTTCTGTTTATTTCATACAATTCAATATCCCCTCTCAAGTTATGTGTTCAAGACCTAGTCTCGATAGGATCCCTGACAAACGGTTTTGATTTTGCAGAAACACTGGGTATAGCGGAGGTGGATCAGCTTGTCCACTCGCTTCATATTCTGGTAAGGGAAGCGAAGGGGGGGGGGCTGTTGCTATTACCAAGTTATTATCTTCTTTGTATAAAAACATTGCTTTTGAATTTTTAATCTTTTGTTCCCTGCTATTTGCTTCCTCAAGCCACCTGTGTGCCTGAGGGACTCCTAATTGCCGTTGCTTTTTTAGCTGACCTTTCGCGTCTGTTTTAAGTTGTCTGAAGTTTAATAAGTGAAGATTTATCTAAATTACCATCAAATTTGTATTTAACAATCCATTTTGTATAGTACTTAACATTATCGGCACGCTGTAATTGCATATATTTTGCGTCTTCGGTTAGGGGCGGATCTCGGGAACTTTTCATGCACTGATTTCCCATGTTGCCTTAGCTAAGCTGTAAATTGTTACGTAACCCTTCTTATCACGTGGTACCACGATTTTACACCTTTTCACAGTTTATCTAGAATAACAGTCTACCTATTCTGTTTCCCTGATCTATGACAAGACAGTAATCTTTTTTTGTCCCTGATCTGCGCATGCAAATCTCCCTGACAAAAACAGTTCTGTAACTAGTCCCTGATGTAAAACAGAAAAAAAAGGTAAATTCCTCCTTACCTGACCCTCTGTGAGTTGATCCACTGGATCGTTGACTCGTCCTATAATCCCAGATCAGAAACAGTGGCTGGCCTCTTTCAAACAACAATTCAGTCGGAGGTCTTTCAAAACAGAAGAGCCGATGTGGCCTCTTCTCCATACGGGGACATGCCACCAGGCCCAATTCTGACCTAGGCCTAGAGTGAAAAGTACTTTCCGGTCTGAAGGACCAAACTGTCAAAGGAAAAATATACTTTAAAAATTATCAAAACACGGTAGGTTCAGGTTAAGGCACTTTACTCTTGCAGCAAGGAGACAAAAACATGCTAATACAGAGTTTGTCTAACTAGAAACAGGAAATACTTTCATTTTTATACACTTTCTAATAAGACATTGCCTACCAAGCTGACGTAACAGATCGCAAGTCTTTTCATCATCATTTATTAACAATTAGTCTCATGAATTTCTGCTGATTTATCAGTTTTTGTGAAAAACTTCCTAAGGAAAACAACGTGGCCTTGGTTACCACCGGTTAGATACATGCAATGTTACCATTCAAGGTACTATGGTTAATTCAAGCACAAAGCTAGCAGTTCATTTCTCTAATAATCCTTTGTCTACATTATCTCTAAGCTTCTGCAGCTGTACATGTTCTCATACTTCGAACAGAGCTGATTGTTTAGAATCATTACATTTACAGGATATAGCATTGTTCATTCATTCTCTCCTGACCTAGCAGATAAGCACCTGCTTCTCAAGTACATTTCCAAAAGGCATAAACATGAATACTGCTGTGCTAGCAATTACTAGGTCAGAGGGCATCTTGCAAGTTTCAGAAAGCACACTGCAGTTTCAAAAAACATCTTTTCAGTCTCATATGAAACTCAATTTATATATAAAACAGTGCATATAAAATAGAATGAAAAACGTGTTAACTCATTTAGCTTCTAATTAGCATTAAGCATACACACATTAATACATATTTTTCTGACAGGGTACAACACCCCATTTGGGATGTACCTTATGAGACAACAGCAACAGCTTTAAATACCACAACATTACCACACCAAGAGGATTACTGACCTCCGAAGGATGACATATGCAGCCCAACTACAGAAACCCCAACTGTACTCATTTGCATGCCGCATACTCAGAGGTGATCTCTGCTGAACATACAAGGCCCATGTCCAAAACAATATTGATGGACATGCTCCACATAAGCAAAAGCCACTAAGAGCCACATGCTCTGGGATATGTATCTAAATGCAACGATGACTAGGACATGCTGGAGGGATACATTCCTAACCCGGACACTCACCATGCTTTGGAACATGATTCCTATGTACATCAGACAGGGACCCTCACTAGCACTCTTCAAGAGATACCTCACTGGGTGGATGGGAGACAGACATGTACACCATGGATCACTGCAGTGGCTCTGCTGTACAGAGGCACAGGAAACAAATGGCTCTGCTGTTCACAGGCACAGGACACTAACCTAGAGAGGTGCCACAAGTAAAAACACTGTAGTTAGGCTTACAAATGGAGTTGGCCAGACATAGTACCTAACTATGAACCTATGAAGCTATTACATGTCCTTTGTGCATGGATAATTGACTAGCTCTTCCATTTCAATTAGCTATCATGCTGATACACTGTCTGGTGACTACAAGTCATATGTATCCTGTTATTGTGTATTGTACATGCCAATAGACATACCTGATGTTTGCATAATATAACAGTAATGCTATGTAAATGTTAGACATATCTACCTACAATACTGTACATTTCACATTTTTGCAACAATATCCCACAATGCAAATCATAATTGCACAGCAGGACCACCTTAGACATGTTATTCTCAGTTATACTCCCATACATATGCCTACTGTTAAAGTATATCAACATATACTATCCCCTGTTATGGCACGTACTTGTTGGACAAACCCTGCCACTGACAGCAGCTGGAGTGGAATTGTTGTGTTTAAAGTCCTTATGTAGCATCCCTTGTGGTGTATGAGGTCTTTACCTTGTTGCCCACAGCAGTACACACAATTTCTACGAGTGTTACTATGCTCAACAATACATCACTACATAATACCTTTTCCCACTATATGCATTGTGTACACTTTAATTAATATAGAACAGGTACTACATACACTAACATACTGAGTGTTCTACATACCTTATTAGTATCCCGAGTTGACGATAATATATGTCCTATTCCTTTTCTGTTTTAATGGTTTTCTCGTATGTACATACAGTTTGAATGTATGACAAGCTATCCTTTTATACGTAGATACCAATAACATGTGGTATCCTGCCACCAATTGGTGTTCCAGAGTAGATGATTACATGCACATCAGCTGTGCAGCTACTCCATTAGCCAATTACATGGTAACAGTGGGGTATAATTGAATACTCCACTTGGGCGTTGTTCCTTTGCCCTACCTTTGAGGAAGACGGCCTGAATGTGTTGTTTGTGATGAATTGCAACAGCTATATGGAGACACATAGAGATATTTTAACTTCATGGCCCCAGTGGATTGTGTGTAATGGCTAGAGGATGTAGTTCTACATGTGAGTGTAGCTGTTATATCAGCCATCTGATACGGGATTATTGCAACCAAACCCTGTAACATCGGCATCTGTTCCATTGTACAATGGCAACGATTTCACATAGGGCCATAATAGTGTGTCTCTCACAAGGTATGTTAAGGCTTCTGCAAATGTCATAGAGTGAGTGGATGTTTGTTATGTTATTACAGTCTGTACTGCAATTGTTTCAGGTGTGGGGGAGATGTAGGCGGGTGTACATAGCAGATGAAGGTGTGTAGGAACTGCATTTATACATATTCCATATGTGTGTGAGGGCTCCTTCCCTAATTGAAGACCTATCATTTAGTAAACTAATACTATGGTTATTGCAGGCTTATTCATTAAGCCATTGTTAAGTAGTTCCTGTATAGCATGTGGGTGATGTTGGTCCTTCAATCCCTTCGGAAATACATTGGTATGCAATGAAATAGTGCTACATGAAAGCTGTCTCATGTATTTCTGTCACAGATATTTGCACTTATTGGAGTTGTGTTGGTGACTGAACCTCTTTGGCTTGGGTTGCCACCTTTTCAAAAAGCCATAGTGGGACATTTGCAGGACACACATCGGATTTTAGAGGCTGACACATACCCACGTTCAGTACAAAGTATAGAACTTTACATATATACCTATATAAAAGCTTATATTCTTGTAGCGGTTTACTTGCTTATCCTGTTTCTTGTTACATGTAGGTATTTTAGATACAGTTGACTATTTTATGCAACAATTACATTAAATATGAAACATGCAAAACATCTCGAGATTGTAGGACATTAGTATTTGTACTGATTTTGGTCAGGACACTACCGCACATAGCGAGACTGCCCCTCGCAAGGTGGGACAGGTGGTAACCCTATCTTTAGCTCATGTCCGTAGCACATATTTGTAATAGTGTATAGACATATATAATCTCCATATCCTTTGTTCATAACGTTCGGTCGTGACGGAATGTGTGATTGCTATGTCCATGTTGTGCACATATTTGAAGACTTCAACCGCTGTACACAGCATACCCACAGATTCAGGAAGCACACACTTCTAACAACCACATTACTGCTCCCAGACTCCCAAACCCCACAATACCGAACACTCAAACTCGCGACAGTCAAACTCCCGGAACTAACACAAACACAGAACACACACACGCACACACAGACACACTGCTACCCATCACATCCAAACAAACCATCCTACACTACGTATGGTCAGGTGGCCATGCCCCCATACACACTCCATGTGGATGGCTGCACCCCCCACACCACACGTACTGTAATAATCTACCTCTGAGATAGCACAAACAGACACGTGAAGCAAAGCCACATACACACATTACAGTCCCCCGGAAACACACACCACACTCAGAACACACACTTACACACACTACAGCAATCAGAAACACACTTAAACACAGTACCTACCTGGACCGCAGCACCAGAAGCACTAACTAAATGTCCCTTAACATCGTGATAATAGTACTTGCAGTTCTAGTGTTCCAGTACTGTGGTCTTTCAGTCTTTAAGCCTCGTGATTACGCATGTTGGTATGTAAAGCTTTCGGTATTTGGTAGTATCCTATTTATATGTACCTCCATGGTTGTGTACATGTTGTTAACCTATCTATATATTTGCATATATATGTATATCCATATATATTGACATACATCTCTCTATCACCCTTTCTCTCTATATATTATACATATATATATATATATATATATATATATATATATATATATAGAGAGAGAGAGAGAGAACACACCTTTCGTTGGGTACATGGCAGTGTATACTATTTCCCGAACTCCGCCCTTTTGTGTTTTAACCTGTTACAATACACACCTGCCATTGGTACATCTCAGGTAGCTTAGTGGTAGGTGATTGTGTACATGGTTGCATGTTCTACTCCTGGCAGTGGTCGTTTTACCTCTCAGAGCAAGCACTATTAGTACAAGGGTGAATAAGGCACATTTCAGTGGTTCTGGGCAGCTTTGCCCATGATTTGTGCGATATTCAGCAAAGGTTAGACCTGATTTGCACATATCCATGTAGTCATGTTTAAACGACACTTACCGGTGCAAAAACCTGCTAACATGTGCTTAAATGTGCTCTAATGACCTGCATCCAACATCCATTATTCGAGACATCGGAATTATGTAACAGCCCTTGCAGGTCGTGGAACCGGGAACATGCACGAGACAGTCAGTGGCTTTACTACTGGGGCAGCTGGGATATGTACAAGTGTTATGGTGTTTAGTATGTGGACTGTACTATGGCTGTTCCTCCCTACTGCAAACAAATGTGTAACTGAGTTAGTTTACATATGGATGATACCTATTAATGGTATTCAAGTGATGCTTAATAGATGTGCTCCAGCTATGGGAATCCATGTCACAGTGAGCCATACATTGTAATGTGCTACACCTTGCCACAACCATAACTGGAGAATGCTGGGGTGACAGATACCTGTCATGGGTACTCCCCATGCTTTGGAACTACATCTCTGATTACATTATATGGAACCCCTCATTAACACACCAGGGAATCCTTGCAGAGTGGGTTGGGAACAGTGGTTACACCCCAGGGATCCCGCAATTGGCTCTGCTCCACAGAGGGGCAGTTAGTTAATCAATGGGGTGGTGACAGCAGACACATTTTGGCTAGGCTTATGAATGGCCTCTGACAATTAGGCATGTACCTACCGATGTACCTAGGAAACTATACATACAGTATCAACACATGCTGTTAGCTTAATTTACTGTTCAGGTGTTAACTTACCTTGTACCAATAGCTGTTGTGTGTGCAATAGTTGAGGGCTGCCTTTGTAGGATGCACACAGTAGACCACCTATACATGACAATATACAGGTGGTCGTGTGTGTGTGCCATCCATTTTACTGTGTTTGTAGGTGGAGAAGTGTGTCAGTCCATAGGGGCCTACACTGTCAGTGTATGCGCTATATGTTCCCTCTTTGCCAAGGCATGGGCATATTGGACACACCTCCGTCTGCCTACTGGGGCTGGCACAGGGTGTTTGTGGTCTGAATCCCTCTGTGCCTGTGGTGCCCTTGGCAATTGTGGTGGGCTGTGAGGGCCTTCACCATTATGTCCCTGCTGCAGCTGTTTCCACAGGATCATATTATGTAGCATGGCACATACTATGAAGATGTGGGCACATGTGCCTGGAGAGTACTGCAAGGCTCCACCAGATATGTCCAAGCAATGGAACCATGATTTCAGCATCTCAAACACATGCTCTATGATGATTCTGGTTTGTGCGTGTGCCTCATTATGGCATTCTTGCATGGGTGTGTGTGCATTTCTGATGGGAGTCATCATCTACATCTCCAGTGCATAGCCAGCATCCCCCACAAGGTGGCCATATGGGATGTCCCCACTGACAAATACCTGGTACAGCTGTGAGGCATGCCAGGTATGGGAGTTGTGGTAGCTTCCAAGGCTGCCAGCACACACATCCGTGATAATGCCCTGGGCATTGCACATGACCTGGCAGTTGATGGAGTGGTATCCCTTGCAGTTTATGTAGTGCCTGCCATGCTCACTGGGTGGTGACTTGATATGTATGTGCGTGCAGTGTATTGCACCCAGTACCTCCGGGTAGTCTGCCACACGGTGGAAGATGCGCATATTGCTTGCCAACTCCTCCTGAGTTCAGGTGAAGTATATATGTCATTGGCATGTGGTAACATGGCATCCAGGAACTGGTGGAGTACCCTGGATGCTGATGCCTGTGAGATCCCCATGATATCTCCAGCTGGCCTTTGAAAGGTACCTGTGGCTAGTATTCTCAAGCTTACACATACCTTAGTGTCCACTGGGATGGGTTCCTCTCTGTTGTTTCTGGCACTGAGGCATGGCCGGCACAGCTCAACGATTTGCTGCATGATGTCCCTGTCCACCCTGTAATGCTCTACTATCTCCAGATCATCTAGACCCTGGTAGGTTACCCTTGTCTGAACACTCTTCTCCTCCTCCGGGGCCTGAGGTGGTTGTCAGCATCATCCTCCACACCACCTTCAGTCTCCAACACATGCTGATGAATCACAGCTATGGCAGCTCCCAACAAGTACATTGTAAAAGTTCCCCATATGTTTACACCGATGGTGCAGTGCTTGGGAATACATGAGTGTGTGTGAGGTGCCTTCACACTTTATACTATTGTGCTTTGGAAGCTGATGATGTCATAGGGTGTGTATGTACAATCAGAGCTGCAGGGTATCTTACTTATGTGTTTTACTGCAGGTACTGCTATTGTGGTGCCTTTGGTGTTGAATTACATTTAGCTGCCATGGATCACCTCTTGCCCTTGCCTTCACTTTTCAAAACGATTCCCCTCCCATTGTCAGGCATGCATCCAGCAGCCTGCTTTCTTGTTTTGTACTTTCCCAACCCAGGATTGTGTTGCAAAATGTGTTCTATAGCCGATCTACTGCAGGTTTGCTTTGCTCTGCTGTGACAGTTCTCTTTTCTTTGTAATCTGGCACCTCCCCTATCCTGTTCTGCAGGTTGCTACTAGCAGCCTTGTTAGCTACCGTCAATGGCCCACTGTGAGTTAATATGTGTTAATTACTCAGCTGTACTCCAATTACCCTACTGCGGCATTTCCTTATTGTCTTCCTGTAACCTTCCTGTTTCAGCTGTGGTGTGCGCCACGCGCAGCCGTTTACTGGGTTTTGAGTGCATTGTCATCCACGTACACATGCGCTTTCAGTCACCTTCTGTGTTTTCAGCTAAGCAAAACTATGGCTACATCCACACCCCTATCCTGTGGCTTTGCTTAGCAATGGGCAACCTGGATTAGCAATGCTCCAATGTGCTTACAGCTACGGTGGCACACTCCTCTACTGATGTCATTTATACCTCCAGGCCACTCCTCAGTGTTGTACCACTGCACCGTGTGGTACATGCTTAGGCCGGCGGGACGTTTGCGATTCAGTATTACTTGCTTCATTTGCATGGCATTGACTACTAATTCATAGTTACCACGCTGAACACTGTCACAGACCCTTAGCAACCCTTGCACCTTGGTTGTGGTGTAGTGTACATACCACTGACTAATATGGTGAAATCATGATTTGTGTTACATTGCAATTTTATGACATCTGTATATATTTTCCTTGTGTTCCCGTTTGCGCACACATGCCCTGTGGTTGTACTTTGCGTTACTGTGGCCATGACATTAAATGTTATTTTTTTATGTGTTGTGCATTTTTTTATGCCATTGGCTGTATATTTAGCCATTGGCATATGTTAACTTTGTAATACATAAGTTTGGTCTGCTTTCCTGGTTCCGATGTACTGTTTGGAAAAATGTAAACCATTTTTTGGTTTACATTTCTGTATGCTTATGTTATGCCTGCACCACTTCATGAATCGCTATGTACCTTCATTTACATGCTGCATTACTGTGCATGGGGTGATTAGCATACATGAGCCGAGAGCTGCGCAGATCTGGCGTACGCTGCTAGTGCATGTGGAATTGGATCATACCTGAATCGCTCAGCAGCCATATTTGGCGTTAGACCGCCTACGCTACGCCTGCACCTGGCGCAAGCTTCATGAATCCCAGGGATGGTGTCAGAACCGGGATCACAGAGAATGATAGTCAGAGCCAGGAGGTGCAGAGATAACAGTGAAGGTAAACTACGATAAACGAGCATGAAAAAGAGTCAGAAATGAAGCAAAGGTAATGAGAATTTGCACAAACTCTTTATTTCATAAAAAAAGACAAAATGGAGCATTACAAGGGCACAAGCTACATTATTAAACAAGCGGGAGGCACAAGAGGTTTATTAACTAAGCAAAATGTTTAAAATTAAGGTATTTGATGAAATTAATATGTTTAAAGCAAAACAAGTATGTTTTGAAGCAAAATAGCCATGTTTAGAGTTAAACGAGCTCAAGAAAAGTACAATGGACATGAAAAGAGATTAAATGAGCAAAATGAATATAATAAGGGCACAAAGGGCACATTAAGTGTAAATAAAGAAAGGCAAATGCATGTTTTTTGGCAAGGTGCTGTGTTTTGGCATAACTACAACTTCGTATTGTATCAAGGGCATAACTAGAGTTATTCAAAGTATCTCAAAGTGTGTAAAAGTGTTTACAGTGTATGCTTATTGCTGTGTATGTATTCCAAAGAGTTTATTTATGTGCAAAGTGCAACTATTTTGTGAAGTACAGTCAAAGTATAGCCGTTTCAAAAAGGTTCCTGTGCTGGGTGTGTCTATACACAAAGTACCACCATTTGGGGGAAATTTCAGTGTGCTGTGTACTGTTTATTCTCAAAGTGCAATTATTTAGAAATGTAATGGATTCTAAGTTTCTCCTGGCCAGTTCATTCGCATTGTGCATTCATTTGAAATGTTTCTTACACTGATGGGAGGTGATTTCTTGCAATGCAGTGATTTCAAGAGTGTTACAGTGCCCAAGAGACTTGTTTCACAAAGTTTAGTTATTTTAAAGTAATACGAGTATGCCCAATACAGAATTTCAAAGAGCCCAAAAGCATCATTGCAGAAGCACAAAGTTACAAGTATTGGCATAAATTTCTGGCATATGTGCATGTGTTCCTGCTTACTTGCAAAACCCTTCGCTGGTATGTGTTAATATGGCAGATGGATTTTGAAACCCCTTACCACTTGTATTTGATCAGAATATCACAGAGAGTTGGAGAATATTTGAGTAAGAGTACAATAGTTTTATACAAGCAGCTTATTCAGACAAAGATGCATGCACCAGGGCATTCATTTTGTTAAACTTAGCTGGATCAGGGGCCATAGAAAAGGAGCGTTCATTTGTGTATGCACCAGCAGTATATGAAGGAGAAGGTGAAAACTGTCATATTGTTGTGCAGGCTGAATCATGTGAAGACCCCAAGTGTTTGCAGTGCAAGTTCAGAGAAATGTGTAACCCCCAGACAAATAGTATACACTAGAGAGGCATTTGTTTTACATGAGAGATCAGAAACCTGGGTAAACTTTTGCAGTTTATATAAATGACCTTAGAAACAAAGTGAAAATGTATTAGTTTGATGTCTTAAAAGATGAGTTAATAAAAGACAGGCTCATGTATGGTATTAATAGGGCTGCTGTGAGAAAGATTTTGCTTCGTGGTATTGATTTAATATTTTGTAAAGCCATTGAGATTTGTCAAATCCATGAAGTTACAGAAAAACACACACGTATGCTTGCAAGTGAAAAGAGCATGGTTTCAGTAAGCTCCAAAGCATATAGCATGCAACACATGGTAAACAGAAACAGCCCTACTAAGCACATGGCACCCCACCAGGGAAACCAAGTAGTTTTCCAGAGAGTTCTAAGAAAGGATTATGCTCTGTACAGTACAAGGGTGAATCAGGAAAAATGCTCAGTGCAGTACAAATGTGAATCAGCAAAACCCAAGTCCAGCTTTATTGTTAACTGTCGCAACTGTGGTACCAATCATGAGTCTAAAAGAGAGAAATGCTTAGCATTTGGTCAGTAATGTCACAAGTGTAAAAAATGGAACCATTTTCAAAAGTTTTGCAAATCAAGTAAACCCCCACACAGTTGTAAAGAAAGGTCACACAAAAAGCAAGTTGATCAAGCAGAGCTGCAGCAGTCAACTTTCTATGTAGATGGTGTTTCAGTAATTGGTGAAAGAGTTGATGCAGTGAATTTATTGGCAAAGAGTGAAGTGTTTTGTATTGTCTGGATCAATGGTAAATCCACAGCGCTTTAAGTACACACTGGTTCAAAGTGTAATGTTATATCAGCAGACACATTTTCTAAAGTGAGATCTAATGAACAACTCAATGTGGCCAGTAATGCAAAACGTGTTGCTTATGGTGGTGAAGAAATTCATACTGAAGGCTCAGTGATGCTTTCATGTTATTTGGCCAACAACTGTTACAACTTGTTATTCTATGTAGTCCGAAGACCAGTACAGTCTTTGCTGGGTCTCAAAGACAGTTTGAGAAATAATCTGCTTTATTTTACCAAAGTTCATCACATAAGTGCATATCCTAGTTCCAATTTATCTGAAGCCATTTTCTCAGAGTATGCTGATGTTTTCAATGACAAGTTGGGCAAACTTCCAGTTGTGTATTCCATGAAGTTAGACTCAGAGGTTACTCTGGTAGTCAGACCAGCAGAAGAGTTCCAATAGCTATGCAGGATAAAGTCAAGGCTCAGTTGGATAAAATGGTACAGCAAGGTGTAATTTGTCCAGTTACAGAACCAATGGAATGGGTGTCATCTATGGTAGCAGCTCAGAAAACAGGCTCAGACAAAATCAGAATATGAATTGACCCAGACTTGAACAAAGCATTCAAGAGATCACATCATCCAATGTGCACAGCCGAAGAGGATGCAGCACTAATACTGAATGCCACTGTTTTTTCTGTCTTGAATGCAAAAAGTTCATTTTATCAAGTGATGTTTGATCACAAATCCTCATTACTAACCACTTTTGGTACCTCGTTTGGTAGTTACAGATTCCTAAGGATGCCATTTGGAATAAATTCTGCAAGTGAAGTCCTTCAGCATGCAATGGAGCAATTTTTTTTCTGGTTATCCTTGTGTCATAATAGTAAATGATTTATTGGTCGGAGGCAATGGTGAAGCAGGGCATGACAGAAACCTAAAGAGAGTTCTAGACAGAGCACGTGAAGTAAACTTGAAGCTCAATCCTCTGTAGTGCAAATTCAGACTTCCAGAAGTTACATATGTAGGTCATTTATTTACCAGTACTGGCTTGAGACCAGAACCGACTAAGCAAGCAGCTATCCTTGAGATGTCAGCACCAGACCATGTTCAAGCTCTACAGCATTTCCTAGGCTTGTTCAACTATTTAGGCAAGTTTATACCACCTTTCAGGAAGTCGGCAGCACCTTTAAGAGAGCTGACATGCAAAACGTTACATGGTCATGGTTAGAACCACACAAGAAGGCATTTGAAGACCTTAAGCAGAAAATTGCCACCCCACCTACGTTAAGATACTATGATGTGAATGAACCAGTCACTCTTTCCTGTGATACTTCAAAATTTGGTCTTGACGCAGTTGCACTTCAAGAGGGCAGACCAGTAGCCTATGGCTCTAGAACACTTACCCACACTGAAATACAATATGCTCAAATTGAGAAAGAACTTTTGGCAATAGTATTTGCATGTTCAAAGTTTCATGATTATATTTATGGTCAAGCTATTCAAATTGAAACTGACCACCAACCCCTAGTTACTATTCTAAAGAAGTCTATGCATTAAGCTCCAGTGAGATTACAAATAACGATGCGCAAACTGCAAAAGTACAACTTCAAAATGGTCTATATGAAAGGCAAAGTACTCTATCTGGCTGATACCTTATCCAGATCACCTAGAAATATGATGGAACAGCTTGACACAGAGAATTTTGACTTTGACATGATGGCAGTGTGTAGTTTCTCTACCACTAGACTTGATGAGCTGAGAGATCATACAAACACTGATCCAATTTTCCATAAGCTCAATTACTACATTGATGTTGTTTTGCCATCAAACCAATCTAGTGTACAACCTGAAGTGCAAACCTATTTTTCTTACAAAGATTGATGGGAAATGGCATTATTTTCAAAGGTCCTAAAATTGTTGTTTGTGCTTCCTTACAACAAGCCAGATTTTGCATCATGGTCATCCAGGTTCCGCATCCACTAAGAGAAAAGTGAGAGAATTAGTATTTTGGCCTTCATTACTGAAAGACATTGATAAAGTACTTTCCTCTTGTTCAGTATGTAATAGTACTAGATCACATTTGCAAAGAGAACCATTTCATCTAAGTCAAGTTTCCGAACTATTTTGGTCAACAGTAGCCACTGATATCTTTGCGTGGGACAATCAATACTACTTAGTATTGATCGACTCTTATAGAAATTGGTTTGAGATTAACTCACTGCCTAATCTAAAATCTGCTACTGTTATTATTTAGTTGAAATGTCATTTCTCAGTCCATGGTAGTCTGCACAAAGTTATTTCTGAAAATGGTACTCAATTTACTAGTCAGTTATTTCAGAAATTTGCAAGAGAATGTGACGTTGTACATGTTACTAGCAGTCCTGAATATCTGCAGTCAAATGGGCTAGTTGAACATGCAGTGCAGAGTGCAAAGCAATTGCTTGAAAGGTCAAGGCATGACAATACTGATGTCTTTTTGAATTTACTTAATCTCAGAAACATACCCCATGATGATATACTTGGCTCACCTGCTCAAAGACCTCTATCCAGGCAAACCAGAATGACATTACTTATTAGTTCCAGTTTACTGAGGCCTAAAGCTAAGAACAACAAAACTATCAAGGCACAATTATTCAAGAATTGTTCTAGCCAGAAGTCCAGTTATGATAAATGGAGGCACGTCTGCACTTCAAAGTCATCGCCAGAGGCATGAGAGTGCTAAGCATGCCGACATATGGAGATGCTCATCCGAATTAGCTAAAAAGGTGACAGCAACTCAGTATTGAACTTGGTTTTAACTATGTTAAGTTGCTGCTAGAATATTTTAGAACTAGTGAAGACAAATTAGTCTTGACAGTGGAAGCGTCTTTCAAAAATATCATGCTCCGGTTTAAAGGTGAGAGATTTGCTCATTTGTTGGACACTGTTTTTTACCAGTATAAGTGCATACGAGCTCAAACTACAGCAAGCCAAGTCAAAGAAATTGGAAAGGGATCATAATGATTTCCATTTGGGACATATTTTTGCTTGGCCTAGACATAAAGAAACATCTCCTGTTTCGTCTGACACACCACCTTTGACTCAAGCATTGATACCATTAAATGATGAAACTATCACCACAGATGAGCATATCTATCAACGGTTATTTGATAAGGTGTGTGTTTTGGACAGCAGTGCTTCTGCCAACAGCTCTACTCCTCCTTCCAACCAGGAGGGCTTGAAGTATGAGGTGACTGGGGGTAGACCAAAGGATTATTCTTCCTTTAATTTGTATTTTTTACCTTTACCGATAAAAGTAAACTCCAACATCAAGTTGCGGTCCAAAAGCAGGGGGTGGCAGAAAAGGAAGTTATCAGCCACCAGAAAGACATGACATTGAACAACTTAGTTGTGAATTTGTCAACTCATACATTGAAAGTTAGGGAGTTGTCTGTCTTAACACATGTAAGTGATTTATTGTTAACCTTGCATATGTTGGCTCGCAATGTTTCACTGAAGTTAATGTTGGGCAATCAGTCGAGTAACACTACCATGACATTAAAAAGACCTAGTTTGTTTAATCCACAACTGCCCCCAAATATTGAGTTATTTGCTCGATTATGTGAAGAAGATTTATGTTGAACATTATATGCTCCTCATAAAAAGAGTTTCTATAACTTGAATTATTCTGAACAGAAAGCTTTGGCTAATTTGATGCATAATCATAATATATGCATCAGATTGGCAGACAAGGGGGGAGCCGTTGTTTTGAATGCCATCGATTATCATAATGCCATGGTGAACATGTTAAATGAGGAGGTGACATTCTAAGGTGGACCACGTAACAGTTCAGAGGTTGCTGAAACAGATACATGACACATTATATGATTTGGTAATGTGTAGGATTATAGACGAAACTACTTGTCATTTTCTATGTGTAGATTATACTATCATACCCATCATTAAGGGACTGCCCAAGATCCATAAGGATCCTTTAAAACTCCTCATGTGACCTATTCTTGCAGGGGGTGGTTGGGCCACAGAGCCCCTGTCGATGTTTGTTGAAGGGAAGTTGAAACATTTTTTAATGACTATATCCATTGTTTTAAAGGATACCAATCACTTTTTGATAGATTTAAATGATTTTATTTCTAGTTATAATGGTTTCAAGCATTGTTTGTTGGTTACCTTGGATGTTAAGAACCTCTTTACTTCTATCCCCAATGAATATGGGATAGATGCCGTCAGGAATATTTTAACTACCATGAGTGAGTTTAATACTGACATGGTGAACTTAATATGCACTTTGTTAGATCTGATTTTGTATAATAAAATCTTAATTTTTTAGGATGACATATACCTGGAAAAATGGGGTGTCACTATGGGCACCCCATGTGCTAACTCTTATGCTAATCTTGTTTTGTATAACTGGGAGTTAATGCATATTTTCAATAATAGTATGTTTTCACAATACTTCATGTTCTATCAACGTTTTGTGAATAGCATCTTTTTTTATGGTCTGGTAGGGATTCTTTATTGTATCAATTCACTGAACATTTGAATTCCACCACAGAATTTTTTGAATTTTCCCTGTGCCCTTCTGATGTTAAGATTGATTTTTTGGATGTGTTACTTATTAAGAATAACTCTGGGCATGTCTCCTCCAAATTACATTGCAAGGAATGCTTGGCGGAATGGGTCACTCAGTTATGATAGTATATACCCCAGATTTATTTTTCCAAATATTGTTAAAAGTCAGTTTACTAGATTATCCAGGTTATGAACCAAGGAAGAGGACTTTCTAGAAGCTGCAGACATGTTAGAACAGTTTATGGATAGAGGCTACAATAAAAATCATGTAGACAAAATTAGTTAATAGGAAGTTCATGGGCACTATTAATATACAGCATAACAAGGACAATAGAAAGGGTCAACCACACAATAAATTAAGGATTATTACCAAATACACTAATGATGTCAACTTAATTTATGGCATCATTCATAAGAATTGAAGTTTGTTAACTACTGATAAATGCACAGCCGACATTGTCAGAGTTGCCCCTAGTTTTACTTTTAAGAACTGTCGCACTATTAAAGACTTACTCTGTAATTACAGGTGACAATTGGTCTCTAACACACATAGAACTGGCATATATCCATGTCATGCATGCAAAGTTTGTAGTGTAATTTCTATACAAAATGTTTTTCAGCATCCCCCATCTGAATTTTATATTTAAACCTAAGCATTATGCTGATTTTTTTTAAAATGCATGTGGTATATTTAGCCACATGTGAATTTTGTTCTTGTTTTTATGTAGGGAAAACAGTGAAGAGGCTCAAAGATAGGATTAGCCGACTTTTGTATGATATTAGGACCAATAATTTAAATAATGCTTTGGCTAAACACATAAATGAAGCTGCAGGTCATCATTTTTCTTTTAGCAGTGTATAAAGGTTAATATCAGAGGAGGTGATGTTAATAATCATTTGGAAAAAGCAGAATTACAGTGGATATTAAGATTACAGGCTAACAAATATCCAAGTATCAATGCCAATGTATGTTTAAAACCGGCCCTTAAAGGGTGCAGATTAAATCAGTGGTTTGGTTGGATGGGATATATAATTGGCTCTTATGATTGGTTTCTTAAATGTATTTATTTGTATTTGATTATGTGTATTATGATCTAATGAAGTGTCTAGCATGCAAAAGCACTTATGCTTTGGTTGTTGCTTTTTATTAAAGTGTGTTTTAAACCACGGCAGCCCTACCTGTCATCAGTATTTTTAGTTATGATAAATTGAGCAGATTTCTTCATCTGTTGAGGGAAGGAGAGACAGTTAAAATACAAATGGTGAAAGGTTTAGATCAGATTGTTCAAGTTACAGGTATATGTGCCGAGCCGAGATCCTACCTCTTCCTCCTGTACCAGAATCATCATCACAGCATTGTTCCTGTGATACAGACTCTAGATCTCAGAGCGAACTAAATGCTGTTCCCATCCCAGTGTTACAACCTCTAATTCCATTCCTGAAAATGTGCAAATACTCCCAAGGTTGAACATTCTGTAGAGACAGCTCCAATTGATAAACCAAATTCCCAGTTTTATGTCACACAATATGGTTGAATATCCAAGCCCAGTGTGAAATACGCAGCAACATGGACTTAACTGTATATATGTACCTAGTCTTATAAAATTGCATGACAAAGAACTATCTGTGATATCTGCATGTCAAGTAGATTCATAGCGTTGTATGATCTATTTCTCAAAGAGGAAGGATGTAGATCAGAGTGTATGTGCTGTAGCTTTAAGAAGCATATCAAGGACTGAGTGTGCACATATAAATACCAGACACATACTATTCCCAGTGCCATTTTGAGAGTGCAGCCAGAGTGAGCATGTTTGATTGCAGTAGTTAGTTTGTATATAAGTTACTTAAGTTAAAGTCAGTAAACTTCTATTGTGATGTGTTTATATATAATAAAGCTGCTTGAACAGAACCCAAGAAGACTCTTCTATTGTGTCCAAAGTAGGAGAGTGACATGTACTTTGCATCAGTATTACATTTTTAAACCATTTGAGCCTGAGGCTTTTTTGCCCTCCATTGCTTATTTTGTATTTCAATTTACTATGGGCAGTTTTGGTTGCTGACCTCGGTAATTCATTGGTTTTAGTTTCATCACTTAGGTTTGTCTCCTGTTTGGGTGCGGGGCTTTTATTTTAAACAACCTTTCATCCGATGATGGTCTAAACAAAAATCATGAAAAGGGAAACAAATTCCATCTTTTTTTCTCTTTCAAGGAAAAACAAATTTATGTCCAAGGCTTAATGTTCAAAGCTGACAAAATAGTAGCTCGCTATTAACTAAGAATGCAAATGTTTAAGAGGATACCAAGATTTGTATATCCATGCAATGTTAGTTTGGGCTGAAAGTAAAATCACAAATGACCACAGTCATATATTTCAAGAGTTGCTGTCATACATATATATAACATGCCTCCTCACTCTTATCCTCAAATGGCATCCACCTTCTGTGTAAACATCTAATGCCAGGCTAACATGTAACATATTTCAGGCTGTTATTGGCAGACATATACAGACATCATGTCTCCTTAGCTTTCTCAGAAAGAAATCCACCTCTATGTGTGCCTGATTTTTGAATGCGAGGAAAGTAAAAGAAAAAAAAATAATGCTCACAGGAAGGTATGCCAGCTTGTTGCTCCTAAACTGTACATTACCCTATACAAGCTGAAGTGTCCTTTGGTGAATACCCCTGAGGTTTGGGAGAAAAGTTAAAGAAATAATGACCACATTGTCCCAGCCCCTGCACAAGCTACATTGAGTAGGTTGGGTTCAGGTCAAAAGCCATCAGTATATCCATGTCAAAGTACACTGGGGTATGAGTCTATCAGGCCCAATATAAGCTCTAAGGGTCTGGAATATCTGTGATATATTTTATGCTTTAGTTTTTAAAGATGATTACTTGTTTAAATGTTTTTATTACTGCCCAGAATACTTGTGCATATGCTTGAAAATACTGTGTCCACAAATACAAATTACTGATATTTTTACACATACACACATACACTCACACAAACATTGACACTCCCCCTGATGAGTTTGATGTGTCACAAGATGCACACACACACACACACACACACACACACACACACACACACACACACACACACACACACTGCACACTCGCCTAAAAGCAAATTAGTGGGATGTTGCTTCATTTACATCTTGGGGAGAACAAGAACTCATGGATAAACTCACAGGAGAGAGAGGATTCACACTGAAAAAGCCACAGCAAAGAGCTGAGAAATCAGAAATGATACCTTCCCATTTTGTCAGTGAGCAGTTGCTTTTATACACATCCTGCTCTTGCCAAACCACCAAGATAGGCATGTGTCATTTGCAAAGCTGATGTTTGTAATGAAAAGTGAAATACATTATAGTTAGTGTTTTACTCTTAATTACATTGCAACCCTACAGCCTGCAAACGCAAACAAGCATAAGCCATAGCAATGCTAGTTTTACACTGACTTCCATAATTTTTTATTCACAAGTAGCCACAACCATTTAGAGACTGTACAACTCCAATATCTGATTGTGATAATACTATTAATAGTAATATTAATAGAGGTCAGTGCAATTCAAGTTTGTTTCATAGAATAACCCAGTAATCATGGTAAGCTATTTATTCTTATTTCAAACAAATTCACTCTAGTCTGCTAAAGCCATTTTAGTGACTGTTCAAACTGAGTGAATGAGAAGAGAAGGGTACATTACATTCATCCACAAATTGTTCCCACTCCTACCCCCATCCAGCAGTTATAGCTTATGTTTTCACTACAGACATCTGATTAAAAAATAATGGCCATGTAATGCATTTAGATTCATAGGGTCATACCAGGCTAACTGCCTTGTGGGCCATTTTAAGCCTAGCCAATTGCCACATGTGAGATTCAAACCCTGTACCTTACAGCTGTAAGGTAAACACATTAACCGTTAAGCCAACCTCCTTCCCTAAAATAATCAGCCCTTGCAGGTTTTGAACCCAGGACCCTGTACACCATAGGAACAACAATTTACCACTAAGCCATCTGAGCTATGTTCAACATACAGTAGTCATATATTAAAATATTCTAAGTTGTTTTTCATAAATCACATTAGTCTTGCAAAATCAGAATAATGAGCAAACATTATTTATCAATTATAACCTTCAGTGACTTACCAGAAACCACATGTTTACTATTATCTGACACAAATATGAGGCAAAATCTTGGAGGTTTTATGAAATCAGGGACTGTAAGAGGTATGGATTTCTGACTGACTGACTGACTCACTGAAAGGGATTAAAAAAAATAACTGTGACAAACCACACCATTCCGTGTTGATGCACCATATCCACAGCATTCTTTTTCAGATCCTGTGTTGCCACCATCTACAAATTACTAGTGCAACTGTGGTCATATCCACATAGCATTCGTTTTCAGATCCTGTGTTGCCACCATCTACAAATTCCTAGTGCAACTGTGGTCATCACCCTCCATCTTTCAAAGTTTCCTGGTTTTCTCTTCAGTCCTGCTCACCACAATTCAGACAATGAATCACAGAGCAAAGGCTTTGTGGTGTATTGTATAGATCGTGGAATGGATCCACCATAAAGCCTGAAAACTGAGAAGTCTACAGCAATTTTCTTGTAGACATAGGGCACTGCTTCTTCAATCAACTGCAGAGTTGATTTTACTTGATGGAAAAAAGGGTGAAAGAAAAATTGAAAAAGTGCCTCTGACCAAGTGATGCCCTAGGTGGCCACCTAAGTTACCTATGCCTAAATCTAGCAACGCCTACATTCCACAAGGTAACCATGTCCCAGAGAATGCCATCATTACACAGACTGACTGTCATTTAGCTGCCATGATGTTAAAGCCTTTGCACCATACCAAGATAGCTTGTAGCCAGTGCCACAGTGGTTCATTTGCATAAACACACTAAATGGCATGTAGTAGCAATTTGTTACATTAAGCCTCTGCACCACATCCAGTCCTACAGTGAAACACTCAATAGTACCCCGTTGAAGACACTGACTGGCATTTAGCAGGAAAGTTGTTACATTATGATAAAACTCTGTACCGCATCAAGGTAGCCAGTCCCACAGATAACAACTCACACTGACAGTCAACCAGCCATAATCACACTCACCTGCATTCAAACACACAGACACTTACACAGGGCCACTGCCATATCCATGCACATAAAATTCCGCACATAGCCACCTGTCCAAATACAAAACCACACACAGCCATGTGCACCCACTTAAAACTACATGCAGACACATCCAAAGACACATGCAAACACATACAGAGAGAGAGAGAGAGAGAAATCCACACTGAGATGCACACCCAGACATAAACAGCTTTTCAAAACAGACACAGACATACTCATCCACATTCACAGACATACAACTTCCCTGAGACATAACCCCAGTATAGGTAGGCTAGTGTGATAACAGTGACACTTGGTATGAAATGTGAATGGTTGCTCAATACCAAAGGAGCACAGTTCTCAATTTTTCTCTTCCCAAAATGGGAGACATTGCCTCACATAACGTGAAACAAATGAAAAAAAAGTGGAGCCCTTCCTCATAGTGAAGTATAGTTGGGAGGTATGCAAAGGATCACTGTAAGAAATCTCTCATCGCTGTTTGGATTTGTCCCCAATTCTTGAGCTATGATATACAGTGCTGTACCTGTTTCTGAAAAAAATATATAGTAGTAGGCAAGGAAATGCTGTAACCAAGTAGATACTTTTTATTTATTTATTTTTTTCCATTAAGTGAATCTGAAAGATTATAGGTTTAGAATGGTGTCCACGCCATTCCATTTTGCTGCCATTTAAAGGAAAAAAAAAAACAGTTTGAACTGCAAGGAAATGGACCAACCATTAAGAGACTAGACACTGCAAAGCCAAGCAGAGGTCACTATACAAGATTCTGTAAGAGAGAGACAGAAGAGTGAAAGGGATTTCAGTTTTTCTGACTGACGTGTAGAGAACATATTCTGGATTTTCATTGCTAGGATTAATTGTTTGCTTTGTTTTTTTTTCAGTTTAGGTAGCATGTAAGGATAGATGTGTGACAAATGGGTTATTAACTTCTACTATGGGCATAATTAGAAAGAGAGAGACAATAATTTCCTTGGAGCTAGGTGATATATTTATGGTCATTAGTTTTGCTACATAGAATACTTACATGTATATGTATATGTATATATGTATATATATATATATATATATATATATATATATATATATATATATATATATATATATATATATATATACTTCCAACAGTTATGGTGCACACCACAGAAAATAGTGCAAATGGATAAGATTAAAAATTCCACGTGTAATCCAGCACTATAAACTCAATGCCATAAAAAACACTTGATTCAGCATATATCCACAATCTGCCACAATAATCCACGATAATCCAGCGTCGTTTTATTCCAAAATATAATATCTCCACGAAAAATGTTCAAACAGTGACAAAAGACAGTAGAAAACAGTGGTGCTGTCGGAACCCGGCCTCTTACTCATTAATCACCAGCTGGGAACAGGAAACACAGACTGATTTCGCCCTCTGGTGTCTTCAGTGTGTAATTGCAAGTAAGCTAATATCACTGCTCTAATATAAAGAGAGCCAGTACAGAGCCTTATACAGTCAAGAAAATACACATAGAAAAAGACATGTATCTGAAAAAGAAAAACATATATATATATATATATATACACACACACACACACACACACACACACACACACACACACACACACACACACACACACATATATATATATATATATATAAATAATATACATATACATGAAAATACATTCTAATTCCATCAGAAACTCTCATTTAAACCTGGTTTAAACAAAGCCCCCAAATTAATGATCCACATTTTTTTCTTTTTGATCTGAAATCCAATGTTTCTTACCATCCGATATATCATCCCCCTTTATACTATCAATACCAATAGAAATGAAGTGAGCCCCCCTGTGTTCCATAATATGATTGTAGAGGGCACTTCTACTCCATTTGCAATTCAAATCACTAATATGTAGTGCTATTCTATGCTTAAATGGCCGTGATGTTTTCCCACATAGAATGCTCCACACTGACACATTGCCATATAACTTAACCCATTCCGTACGACAGGTATTTAAAGAACGGATATCAAATACTTTATTAGTATTGATGGAGGTGAATGATTTAGTTTTGGATACAACTTTACAATAAGTGCAATTCCCACAAAATGTACAACCTTGAGGTGCCACTGTACCTGATCCCACAATTACTTTTCTACTCTTTTTGAAACCAGATACACATTCCCCAATATTTCTACCTTTCCTATATCCGAAGGTACAACCATCTCCTAAAATTTGACCAAAGTAGGTCAGATTTCAAATATCCCAAAACTTATTAATAACTTCTTTGATCTTAAAGGTGTAGTACTAAATCTGGGACCTAAATCTAAAGTAACTCTATCATCCTGACTACCATTAGATTTTAATATGTCATGCCTATTGGTTGCATGTGCTATTCCAAATGCTTGATCCACTATATTGACATTGTATCCCCTACTCAAAAATCTGTGTTTCATCTTGTGGGCTTCAATGTCAAAATCTTGTTCAGAACTACATATCCTACGTAGTCTTAAAAAATTGTGCTTTTGATATATTCCTAACTATATGTGCAGGATGGCAACCAGAGGCTAACAAGATGGAATTTTTAGTAAATGGTTTACGATTTAGGCTTGCAGCCAAAGTGCCATCAATCAACATAGAAACATTAACATCTAGAAAATCAGTGTTAAACATTTGTATTTTGCCCACAAAAACAACACCATAATCATTATTGTTGAGATATTTCACAAACTCATGCTAGACAGCAACAATACCATTCCAAATACACCAACAATTATCCAAGTAGTGCCACCACATATTAAGGTGTTTAAGAAAGGGATTAGCAATATCATAAATCAATTTATGTTCAAGATAACCCATAAATAGGTCTTCATATATGGGTGCAAAAGTGGCACCCCTATCAGTACCCTACATTTGTAGATACCAATCCTCCAGATACATAAAGGCATTATGTTCTAAAACCAATCTCAAAAGTGACAACAAAAGGTCAATTTCTTTCTCAGAACAAACATTGGACTCTTGTAACCAAAACCTTACTGCCTTAATACCACCATCATGCGGTATACTTGTATATAGAGACTGCACATCCAATGTGCTCAAATAAGCATTAGGTGTTTGTACTTCATCAATAAGTACCAAACATTGATGAGTGTCTTTAATATGGGCATGAACCAATGGCAACAAAGGTTTCAATTTCATCCCTAAATATACAGAGAAAGACTCAGTAACTGAGCCAGTACCAGAGACAATAGGTCTACCTGGGAGATTATTCCTAGATTTTTGAATCTTTGGTAGCAAATAAAAGTAAGGCGGCTGGGGGGTTTCCCTATTACATCCTCAAAGACGCACTTACCCGAATACATAAATGCTGACACATCTCCATCGAACCACATAAACATCGATCATCCTAAAGCATGAAATCCTAAACGTCGAATCGTCATGGTTGGCCCTTCCATGGTATAGCTCCATAAGGTAAGTGTGCAATAGTTACGGACCTTATGGTTAGGGTGCGGGTTAAGGTAAGTGCATAGATGGTAATGTATGTGAGATTTAGTGTAGGGTTAGATGTAATGTTTTGTTACGTGTATGTGGATTATTTATTTTGTTTGGGTATAGCTTGTTAAGGTAAATGTGTGATAGTTACGGACCTTAGGGTTAGGGTGCGGGTTAAGGTAAGTGAATAGATGGTGGTATATGCAAGATGTAGTGTAGAGTTAGAAATAGGGTTTAGTTTAGGGTTAGAAGTAGGGTTTTGGTTGGTGTATGTATGTGTTTGTTTAGTTTGTTTGGGTAGGTAGTATGTAGCAGGTGGTGGGATGGGACAGTATGACGGTTCGAGATTTAGAATTTTGTGGTTTAGGGCATTCAGTGTATTAGCGGTTCGTGGAATATGTGTCAGTGTTTTTGTATTCGGTTATTAGGGCTTTCGAGCTTGCAATATAGACCCAACTGGGGGTCATTGGCACTCAACTGGTTAACCAAATATTCATCAATTAGGCCAGGGTTCTTTGCTTCAGTCAAAAATCTGTCAATATACGACTTGAAGGTAGAAACAGGATTACATGAAATTTTAAAATAGGCTTGAATATCATTCAACTGTCTGGTTGTGTTGTTGTCTTTTGGCTTTTCTCAATTAGGGGTTGCCACAGCGGAACTCCGGTCCGCTAATGATTGGCAGCAGATTTTCATGAATGCCGAGGTGCCAGCTCAAAGTCCAACCTTCAACGAAGGCATGCCCATTTACGCATGTCTTTTGAATGCCCACCCAACCGCGGGGAGGACATGCAGACTCCACACAGAAGACACTCCCTGCACTCCTGCCGAGAATCGAATGGGAGAACCTCTTGCTGTGAGGCAACAATGCTACTGCTGCACCACTGCGGATGTAAACTGTCTGGTAACTTCATTATTATATTCTACTTTATCCCAAATAACAGTAACACCCCCCTTATCAGCTTTAGTAATAACAACATTTTCATTATATAGCAAATCAAACAATGCTTCACACTGTCTGGAATTCAGGTTGCTACCATAATTTTTAAAAATAGAAGACTGATTTACATGCAGTTCACGAAGTACCCTCTGTTCAAATATTCTCACTGTTGGATGATAAGGTGGTTGAAATGTAGATTTCTTAAACTTAAAGCTAGCATTATTTGCTTCATTATCATCCTGTTTAGTATGATAAAAAAATTTTAAATTCAAAGCACAACAAAAACATTTAACATCAGAGGCCACAACATGATGAGACACAAAAAGCTAGGTATGAACCCCAGACCTTTATTTAAGACCTCTACCTGATCCTTAGAAGAATTCACTGATGTTAAATTCACCACCAAATTATTTTCACATTCAGCTTCAATGTCTACATTTGGTCCAATACTCGTTGCTTGCCCTTCATCATCATGGGCTATCTGCCCAGCATCTGCCTGAATATTTGTTCCATGCCCTTTCATGTTTCCTTCCACCTCTTTAAAGGTCCCTTTGCCCATTTGTTGCATGGTGAGGAACATTCTATGGCTTCATTCTCTGTGTCAGTACAATATGATGAAAGTTCAAAAGCACTGGAAGCTGACTCGTTTCTTTCTGCTATCTTTTTTTTAGATTGATCGTGCCCTTTTACATTTGGTCTTATCTGGCTTATTACTGTCCATAAATCTCACAGAATGGAAATTCTGTAATATTTTTCCCAAATGGATGTTATACTTGTAATACAGAAGGAATTGTGTAGATTTTGAAATGTCCATGTAACAAGTTTATGTAGGTGAAAGTAAACGAAAGTTTAAAGTGCGTCTTCAAGAACATATAAGGGACATAATAAAGTTAACTGTGATAGTCCTTTAGCTATGCATTTTAAAGAATTTCATGCAAGTAATTTTAAATTGTTGCAAGATTGTGTTTTAGAACAAGCGGGGTCTATTTTTTAGAGCCTGTAGCAGTAAAAGAAAAATTGTTGTATAAATAAGCACTTTTTACTTTGAAATTTGATACCTTGGTTCCCAAGGGTTTAAATACAGAACTTAGTAGAAGTATTTAATTTAATTAATTATTTATTTGACTGATTGAGTGAGTATATATGGGATGACGGAAGCTGCATTGTATTTGTGTTCCTTGAAGGCTTAACAGCTGAGGGGCTAGAGTGAGTGAAAGGAGAATAAACTTCTTTGCTTGAAGGCTGTGCCTTCCCTTTGTGGCTCCAATAAAGAATGTTACTTTAAAGTTTGCTAAAGTAGTAGCAAAAGGCTGTAGGATTATTCTTGGAGAAAGTGGTCATATTCATTTTGTATGTGGTAATGCATATATGATCTTATACCTGAGTTCTTTACAGATCATTTTGAGATTACCCTTATAAAGAGGAAAATGAATGTATTCCTTAGAGCTACAAGTTTTTTTTTCTTTTATTGCTTTTGATATAAAGTTCTGTCATAACGGCTTATTTTTAAAACTGTCCTCAGACTTCTTGCAGATGGGGATAGATGCTTCAATGCAGAAATTCGGGTGGTAGTAAAATTCGGTGGTTTAAGCAGCTTCTTTAGCTACTGAGCCCTCCGCTGAGGGAGAATAATTTCATTAGAGTGTTAGGATACTTATCATAGAGTATTCCCTGAATACACTAAAGTTGGTGGCTACAGTTTTGTGTTAGGTGCAAAGGAATATATGATGGCCTCATACCTTGATCTGATGGGAGAGATTGTTTTAGATGTAGAGTTGATATATTAGAAAGGACGTGGTTGAGGGGATATGAGTTCCAAGTAGTACTGGCATTATCTGGTCTGGGGAACTAATATTAACGTTAAGGAAATGCTGTTTGTTATCTAGTCTATATATGAGTAGCTGAAATCGGCCAGAAAAATAGTATTTGGTTCAAGAGTTGAGGATTCATGTTGGTTTATGTAGATATTGTGAACAATGTTAGACATAGAAGTTGTTCTAGAATTGCTAACTATATGACAGTTTTCAATTGTTTATTAACAATTGGTGGGCATTCGAAAGACATGCGTAAATGGGCGTGCCTTTGTTGAAGGTTGGACGTCGAGCTGGCACCTTGGCGTTCATGAAAATCTACTGCCAATCATTAGCGGATGGAGTTCCGCTGTGGCGACCCCTAACCGGGAAAAAGCCGAAAGACAAACAGCAACAACAACATTAACAATTGATAGAGTTCAATGACATTATCGTGGTGGATTTCTTGTGAGGTAACTGGGTTATAGATGAACAGGAAAACACCTCCACAGTGCCAGAAGATCCAAATGAATGCTAGGCACCAAGGTGACCTAATGAGGGGGGGTTTAAAACAATGAAACCAGGTTTCATTAATTGAATGTATGTTTATGTATTCAGGAGACAGGAAGGCCTCAAGCTCAGGCATTTTCTTGTTTAGACTTCCTGCCATATAGTACTAGCTTTACACAGACTTTATTTGAATTTAAGTTGGAAGCTCTAGAAATTGTCTGTGGGTGTAGAAAATGTTTTAGTCAACATGCAGGGGTGTTTTGGAGAGAGGTGCAGGCCATCCTGGAAAAAACAGGCATGACTGTCTCTATGTTTACACAAACTGTATCCATCTGAAGTGACACTAATTGTCAGACAGTTGTTGAAATCAGTTAACCTCAAACACAAGCACATGCTGACTTCAAAAGTCCAAATAATCCACAATGAAAAGAGATAGAATGTTTGAGTAATATGTTTTTGGATAGGGATATCCCTGAATTTAATTAATGAGATAAATAAAATGATGTTAAAGAATCATGAGGAGAACCATACCACAGTTTTGAAGTTCAAAGGCCCTATTTTTTATTAGAAATGGAATACAAAGAAATGAATATAGAAATTATAGCATAATTCCTTTTTGTCAGAAAACCAAAATGGTGAAAGAAATTAAGTTAAAAACTGAAACCTGGCATTTGGATTATTTGGAAATATTAATAAAATTGGGGAGGGCCTGATAATTATACATAAGAAACATAAAAATGTGAAAAGTATTGTAGAAAACATACATCCTAGGGTGGTACATTATGATATATGTGTAAGTAATGTCCACAGTTTAGATTTATCATGGGACAAATATTTCTGTTGCAACATATCCACAAATATTAAGAAATAATGGAAAATATGATGCCTCTCAACTCCCTAGCACAAGAAATCAGGACAAAGCCAAAACTAATGGGGGAACAAAGGCCCAAAAACATAGAAAGATTTTAGATATTGCTCTTATCCACATAGAACGTTATTAGAATGCCAGGATTTGTGTTAGCATTAATTTCCTGAAGGATATGAAGTCTGAAACTCAAATGTAGCCATTAGTTAATGACTTCAATCCTCAACAGTTTGCTAGAAAACGACAATTTTTTTGAGGAACAGACAGACATATGAGACAAAAATCTGGACATTGTTAAAATCGTGACAGTTGAGAGGCATGAATACAGCTGTACTACTCTAGGGGGATTTTATATTGCAAAATGTCTTTCCTGTGAATCATTTTACATATGAAAGACTGAGAGACAATGCAGAGAATATATGAGCATATATACACTATTAGAAAGGATAACAATAGTAATGCAATTCATAAACATTCAATTGAATGTAGAAATTAAAAAATATATATATTCTACATTTTAAAAAAGTACTAAAGGATGTTGGGGGCCTATGAGTGACTAAATTAGAATCAAGTGGACGTCACTGTCGGATAAAATAAAATGCAACACAACCTCTGGGGCTGAATGATAAAATTTCATTTAATAGTCTGTTATGATAAGAGATAAATGAGAAAAACAAAAAACAAAACCAAGAAATAGCAGTTTGAAAAAGCTTTAATTTAACAATAAAGTATCTGGTACCTCAGCCATTCACCTTCAATGGATACATTACATCAGCAAGCTTAGAATTTATATCAGGTGAACCGGTCATATTAAACAAAATCAATTATCTTAAAGTACGCAGTGCTTTAAATCCATATGAATAAACAACAAACTTCCACTGAAAAACTTTACATATCTAATATCCCCATTAGGGAAACCACCATAAAAAATTTCTCCAAAGCCAACTTCACTCTTCTTAAGACAGAAGTGGCAAACCTCATGACACCAATGCTGACAGGCAATAGAGGTACGACTGCTGAATCCTATACAAATGTACTTTATAAGCACTTACATGACTGCATGGATCGTGCAATCCCTAACAGAACCAAGATGCTATCCTCCAAAAAAAGGAAGCCAATCTGGTGGTCCCCTGCCATAAACAAACTCTACAACAGAAGAAAGAAACTATTGCAAAAAAGAGTAAAATCCCATGATTGGAGGAACTCCCTGGTCAACCTCAGTAAGAAGCTGAGATCCTTCATAAAATCCTCCAAAGCTAGTTACGAAAACAAAATCACCACTGATTCTAAAGACAACTACAAAGCATTCTATAGCTATGTCAAGAATCTCAATGGCAACACTCAGATCTGCTCTGAGTTACAGCACAATGGCACTAAATATACAAAACCAACTAATATTGCCAACATCCTGGCAGATAGGTTCAGTGCTAACTTTACCCCTCTCTCAATTTCTAAAGGGCCCATCTCTATACCAGAAGAATGCAAAGTTCCTGTAATCATGGCTGCACAGGTAAAAAACACACTCTCCAAAGCCAAGAACACAGCATCCATGGAACCTGACAACATCCCAGGCTGCATTCTACATGAAATACAGAATGAATGAATGAATGAATGAATGAATGAATGAACTGGCACCCCACCTAAGTACCATGTTGAATCATAGCCTCACCTCAGACTCTGTGCCCACTGAATGGTGCACAGCAACGGTTATCCCACTCCACAAAGGGGGAGCCACCACGGACCCCGGGAACTACCTCCCCATTAGCCTGACGAGCCTGGTCTGCAAGGCTATGGAACTTATCATCATGGAACTTATAAACAATGACATTGGTAATCTCCAAACTCTGGACCCTATCCAGTTCGGGTTTGTAAAAGGCAGATCATGTCTCCCAAACCTGATAGACTTCTTTGAAGCGGTCATCAAAGCTGTAGATGAGGATAAGGTGGTTCATACAGCCTTTCTAGATCTTGCCAAGACTTTCGACACCATCCCCCACACTGGAATTATAGATAAACTCACTAAACTAGGTATAAATCCTTATGTCACAAGATGGGTTGCCAACTGGCTCACTGGCAGAACCCACACTGTGAAAATAGCAGACTCTAAATCCAACTTCAGACCAGTGACAAGTGGAGTACCACAGGGTTCAGTCCTGGGTCCTCTCCTGTTTGGTATCTACTTCTCTGAAGTACAGGCTAACACAGAAGAATCTTTGGCTAGCAAAGTTCACAGATGACTGCAAACTAAGAGCCATAATAAAAACTCTGAATGATGTGAACATCCTACAAAAGGGCCTCATTAAGACACATGCCTGGTGTCAAAGCCATGGCCTCAAGCTCAATGCCAAAAAGTGCATTGTCATCCCTTTTGGTAAAAACTCTGTGCCCATGAGCTACCATATAGGCGGTCGTCTACTTAACACTGAAAGCATGATAAGAGACCTTGGGACACAGGTGGACAGTAGTCTCTCCTTTGATAATCACATCACCACAGTAGTCAGGAAATCCTCCTACATGGCACACCTCATCACAAAAGGTTTCTTATCCAGGAAAAAAGAGGTAATTGTTCCCCTTTACTCATCACTCATTAGACCCATTGTAGAGTACAACACCCCTTTTAGTATGTACCTCACAAGACATCTACAACAACTGGAAAGGCTGGAGAAATACCTCACAAAGAGGATTACCAGCCTCAAACAGATGCCCTATGCAGACCGTCTCTAAAAACTCCAGCTTTACTCCGTCGCATATCGCCTACTCAGAGGCGATCTCTGCCTAACATACAAAGCTATGTCAAACCCAGAGCTGTTGGACATGCTTCACCTAAAGAAATACCAATCCCCCCGAGCTACATGCTCTTGGGACCTAAACCTTGTCACCACAATAAACAGAACATGCTGTAGGGATAGAGTCCTGTCCCAGAGACTTCCCATACTCTGCAACAAACTACCTATCTATATCAAACAAAGCTCCTCATTAGCACTCTTCAAGGAAAATCTTGATGATTGGATGGGAGATAGGAAATTCACCCCGGGGATCACTCCTGTGGCTCTGCTCAACAGGGGCACCAGAAAATAATTTTCTTGGGTGGCGAAAGCCAGGGTACTATTTGACTAGGCTTATATAGGCCCTAGGGCCAATAGCCAATCTACCTATGAACTTATGAACCTATAATATGCATGTATATGAGATACAAAAATTGCCTTGTTAGAGAGCTGTTTGTTGATTTAATACAGTATTGGGTCTATATTAGAACACCGGACTTTCAAAATTTCAAGTGTTCTAATATCGACCCATTTTCAGTGAATGCTGAAAATATCGAAGAAACAGAAAAACAAATTTTTTCCTAGGGAAAGAATTTGGTTGTCCATTTCTGTTGCTTTGGTATTTTCAGCGCTGTGGTGGAAAGTTACGGGTCAGTTTCAGGTAAGTGTGCGACTGTGTGGACGCGAGGGTTAGGGCGGGTTAGGTGAGTTAGGGTTAGGGTGCGGGTCAGGTAAGTATGTGATTGTGTGGATGTGAGGGTTAGGGCGGGGTAGGTGAGTTAAGGTTAGGGCGCAGGTGAGGTGACTGTGCGATAGTGACGAAACTTAGGGTTAGGGCTTGGGTTAAGGTAAGTGGATAGTTTGTGGTGCATGTATAGTTTAGTGTAGGTTTAGGTGTAAGAGTTTAGGTGTATGTGTGTGGATTGCTGTTTGTTTGGTGTGCTTGTGTTGTGTGTATGTGTTTTGGAACAGCAAATTTTTTCCCTATGAAAAAATTCTCTGTTCTGTATGTTCGATGTTTTAAATTTTCGATTTGTAGGGTTCGATATTAGAACACTCAAAATTTTGAAAGTTTGGAGTTCTAATACAGACCCACATTATTATATATAACACCAATTAATTTAAATTGACCCCCTGGAATGAAGTGTTCTAAAATTTAAAATCACTTTACTTTCCAACTCATTTACCTTATTTCTAAAATCCCCCCGCCCCGTTCAAAACAGGCCTTGCCAAAATGCTAAAGAGAAAAAGGCTCATCAGAACCAGAATGTACAGAATTGAAGTGTTCACTTCCATGGCTGTTCCTGTTCTTATTCCGTATGTCCTCCAAATGCTCAAGTATTCAAACCTTAACTGCCCTTTTAGTCTATCCTATGTACCACCTAACATTATTGCATCCACAACCCATGATATAGACCACCCCGCATGAGTTGCAATGGAATCTTCCCGGATGCAAATCTTCAACCATTAATAAATGTTCTGGATATATTTCTAATTCTGCTACAAATTTTGCAGTGTCCAAATGTGAATCATACAATTAATCCCTGTGGCATTCTAAACAATGTCAGATTCAGAAGCTCCTTTAAATTTACATACCTTTCATATGAAAAAATATCATATCTCGGAAACAAATGCCTTACCACCTCATCCATGCAAATAGGTGCAAAAATTCCAAAATTATTTTTTTCACAACTTCAGTGAAAGAGGAATATTTAGTCACAAAATATACTTTCCTCAAAATACCTACTTGATCTTTCCTTCCCTTTATCTGTCTCATTTCACACCTTCCATTCTCAACAGAAACCTTTTTCTGACCCTTTCTGTTACCTTAAATACTTTCTATAGCAAGATTTAATATTTTTTCAGTACCTCCTCCTTTTAACTTACTTTTCGCCTCTTGCAGGTATATATCCTTAAGTTTCACCTCAGAAGTGTTGCGAAATATGCATTTGAATTCCCCATACAGAAGGTAATCCAAAACGTTTGTGTGTGTGTGTGTGTGTGTGGGGGGGGTTGTATGCATACTATCAGCATGCAAACAATTGCTGACCACAGCAGGTTTTCTAAACATCCTATGTTGAATTCCATGTTAACCATCCACATAAAGTTCTATGGGCAGAAATTGGATGATGTCCTGCGTCCACCATGGAAAATATTAATACATGGTTATTGCTATTCAGCACAAAAATGAAGTGACTAAACTCTGAAGGGTGTCGTTTACAAATGAAAATTAAATCTACTATGTAACACATGTTACTTATAAAACTCAGTCCCATAAATAAACTTTATTTCAAAATCCCCCATATATGTGATAACATAAGTGGGAGCATAAGGGGCACCCATCTCTGTCCACTTCTTTTGGTGATAGATTTCATTGTTAAACTTAAAGTAGTTGTGTGTCAAACAAAATTCTAAAAGTCTGGCAAAAACAGTGGCACGAAGACCCTCACCCACGATGATCCAAACAGCCTCCAGACCCCATCTAAGCTGTATATTCATGTCAAGTGAACTGATCTCAATTGTACCACAATAATCTTCTTGTCATTTAATCTTCATCACCATTTCACATAGTTCCTGGGTATTCTTAATATGTGCTGGGATACTGACTAAAAAATCTTTCAGCAAAGAATCCAATGATATCCCTACATTCTGTAAATAAGAATCGGTCCCAGTGGATCCATTAGATCCTTATACAATTTAGGAATGGAATAGAAAATGGGATCACAGGGTTGTGCATATGAAGTCTTTTTACATCATCCATAGAGAGCAAACCTAACCTCTTGCCCCTTTCCAACAACTCCAAACATTCACCATTAAATTCAGCAATTGGATTTTTGAACACTTCATTCCCACAGAGCATATTGCTCTTCTGAGTTAGCCATATACATATTTAAACAATATATATCTGTTTCTTTAGCACATCCTTATATCTGCAAATATGCTTTGTGCCTTCCTTCTATGATCCTATTCACCAGGGCTGTTCCTGCAAATGGTCCACTGAGATCAGTTTACTACCCCAGTAAACAAACAAAAACAAATAAACAACTGGGGACTATAGCAGTTCCCAAGAGCTGTTTGTAACACAGATCATTAAATAGAAACAATTAAAACTATGCCTCTAAAGTACACATATGTACAATAACACCCCTACTAACTGTGTTACATGCACTTATAAATTTCCTGTTTTGCATCAGTATTGCTCTGGTGGGGAATAACAGTATAAAGCATTAAAACATCTACAGTCTTAAAAATTCACTTTGATAAACTATTTTCTGTTCATTATAATTTCATGTATATGATTTTTGACTTATTTTATGCATCATTTTATATTATGTTCAGTTAATACATTAAATGGGGTGTTCTCTTTAAGACCAAGAGCACTGTATCAGTGGGCCCAGGCAATATCTCAGGATGTCTTCTAAATTGAATGAAACATGACTTATCAGAGCCTGTGGAATTCCTATTTAACTGTAGCCTCCAAATATGCTTCATGCCTCATGAATGGAGAACAGCAGCAGTCATCCCTCTGCACAAAGGTGGGGCATCTACTGACTCTGGAAACTACAGACCCATAAGTCTCACTAGTCTTATATGTAAAGCCATGAAAATAATTATCATGGAAATGATCAGTAGAGATACAGTAAACCTCCAGACATTGGACCTAACCCAGTTTGGTTTCGTGAAGGGCAGATCATGCCTACTCAACTTGGTGGACTTCTTTGAGAAGATAACCAAAGCAATCGATGAGGGAAAATGGTTCACACTGCCTACCTTGACCTGGCCAAGGCATTTGACACAATACCCCACTCGGGCATTGTTGACAAACACAAGAAGTTAGGTACAAACTCATATGTCACCCAGTGGATAGCCAAGTTAGAATTGGGGAGTCCACCTCCACAAAAAGCCAGTCACAAGTGGAGTCCCTCAGGGATCAGTCCTTGGATCGCTCCTTTTTGGCATTTACTTCTCTGAAGTCAAGGTCAATGTCAGTGGTCTCTGGCTGACTAAATTTGCAGACAATTGCAAATTAGGTGCTGTGCTTGAATCCCACACTGACACAAATGTTCTCCGTGAGGGGCTGACACAGACAAACAACTGGTGTCAGAGCCATGGACTAAACCTAAATGCCAAGAAATGCATAATATTATCCTTTGGGAAGTCATTCATCCCTGGTAACTATCATATTGACAACATACCCCTTTGAGTTGACCAAGTAGTCAGGGACTTAGGGACACACATAGATAGTAATCTAGCCTTTGACCATCACGTGTCTACAGTAGTGATGAAATCAGTTCTAGAAATCATTCTATGCTGCACAACGTATAAACAAAGATATGGGTGTTTTACCTTGTCATGCATTGCACTTCCTAATTTTTCACATGATTTCCTTCCTTTTGCTATGCACCATATTGATACCGGGATTCCACCAGGGTGGCTTGTTTTTTGTTTGTCCTGTGCTTATTCCAGGTAGGTACAGCAGTCTCTGTACAGCCAAAACATGCTTGTACAGGGCTTCCATGAACAATTCAGCATAAGTGGTCATATTTTCAGGATTTGGGCAGGCTTGAAATTTTGCTAGGGTGTGTCTTAATAGTAGGAAGTTTGCCATAGAATAATTCCTAAAAGTTCTATGGTAAACTGTAATCACAGATTTTATCATTATTTCAAAGGAGACAGCATTATGGTCTGACCTAATCAGTGCAGACATTAAAACTACAGGTGGGATGCAACATTCTCCCATGTTTGTCCAGTCACCGCACTGGGAATAGAATTCATGGCCTTCTAACCTTCCAGCACCAAAGCCAAGTGAGCCACTGAAACTGGGTGTATGGACTAGCTGGTTCAGATATTTGTGTTTACAAAGTTCAGGGATGTCGGGGACCTACATGATTGGGATCATATATAATTTCCTGTTTATAATGAAGTAGTTAAAGTCACTCATGTGTATGGGTTTGGGATGAATGGAGAGTGTCTCTAGTACACTTAAGTATGTATTATGGGTTTCCTGGGTCATAGAGGTGGACCTATAGCATGGGACTTTGCTTGTGGTAATTTAGATGCGAAGAAACTGAAGTATGTCATACTATTTGACCAGTCTTTAGGTGTCTTTTGTTTTGATGTAAATAGATACACCTCCATCTTGTATCCCTTTACAACAGCTAGTCCAAATGTGTGGAATGCATTATAGCCCTGCACTGTCGGTGGTGGTCTCTCTAGCTTTAAGCTGTCTTTGATTGCACTGTTGCTATATTTTCCAATGTGAGGAGAGCATGCAGGGAGTGAAGTTTCTTGTTTAGACTCCTGGCACTGAGCAGTAACATGTTTAGATTTTCTTTGATTGGTTTTGCTATGTCACAAGGTTTATCAGGCTGGCAAGTCCTACAAAAGGAACTATTGAGGTAGAAAATGTTTTAGCCAAAATTTGAAAGCCTAGAGAAGACAGGTGCAAACCATCTTTTGCAAAACATTGTGATCAGTCAAAAATATCCTGCTAGTCTGATAACTACTGTACCCCCTCTAAATGAGACGTAAAACTGAGCCAGTTGTTAAAGCCATTTATCTTCTGTTCATATTGTGCCACACCGTTGGAGAAGGTGGAATGCTTCTTAATGCTAGGCTCTTACTGGCCTAGGATACACAGTCTGAGAACTCCATCATCTCTCTCTTCACATAGTCCATGAGGATGCGTCTCAGATCACTTACACCCATATGGACTATGACTGATGCATATTGGTAATTGTGGTTCAAAGACTTAAGGGCCTGTGTGATCTGGAGGATCCTGGCCCCTGATAGGCACCTGATTGCAACACACTTCTTACTCAGCCTAGTGAGTGGGACATTGGTTTGTCTCACAGTGGAGTCTCCTATGACTAAAATTTTAGGTTGTGTGGTGGTTTGCCTTATGGGCTTCAACAATGAGATGCCTTGAGATGTGTCTGTATGGGCTATGGTGGATGTTGTTTTGGTAGAATGCTTTTGAGGTTGATGAGTATACTTATTGCAACATGTAGGAGGCCTTTGGGGTTTAGGAAGGAATTCTATGTGTCTGGTCCATACTATGTGTGGTGGATGTAGTATATGTTTGTTACAATCTACTAGTGCTTGTATATGAGAGCCTTGCTTCCAGTGACATTGTGTAATTACATCTCTCATATACCACATTAATTTGTTTAAGAATTAGATGGTTGCCAATAAATGTGAGAGAATTACTACATTGTTTCAGGATGCCCATATCCACCAAACTGGCTACAGAAATACAAGGAAAGTGCATATATATATATATATATATATATATATATATATATATATATATATATGATTACAGATCTTTAGTACATAACCTACCAGGGGATGCTACAGGAGGGTCTTACAGCTAGGATAGCTTGGGTAATAATCAAGACTAAACTCGTGGGGTAGTGCTCCTCAACTTGTCAACTAGTGGCTTTATTGCACAACTAAGTACTGCGGATATTTCAGAGGTAGTTTTATAGGGAAAATTTAATTCGGAATGCCTACATCAATACAGGGTACTGCTAACTGCATTGCTTGATGACAAGCCTCACACAAGTGTGATACCTTTATACAGCCTCAGAAAGCCAGTAAACAAGCAAAATAGCCCTCTTGCCAACCACAGTAAGCACTCTCTAAGGGTTCTTCAGTGGATTACAGCACAGAATGAGACCAGGCTTCACTCCACTGTCACTAGATCTTCATGTCTGCCTAGCACGTCCTTTATCCACTCAGCGATCTACCTCGGGATAGAGCAAATGCAGAACTCCTAGTGTAATGTCCCCAACCTACACCAGGGATCAACACGGGAGATGCCCATCAAGCCACTCACCTATCAGGGATGGTAATGCCCATCTGTCTCTACTGCTCTGTTAAGACTCCTGCCCTGTACTCTGGGCCTTATCTCTCTATGCCACCAAATCAGCTGGATTACATGTGTTTCTTGATATGATATTATAAATGAGATATTCACTTTATGTCTGTTTGGAATCAGGATGAGACTAGTGAAGTGTTCAGGAAACCAATATGTTTATCCTAATGAGAAGTCACTAATTTCAGTTTTGAAAATATTTATACAATGAATATTGAAATTTATTTAAATAGCATAGGTATACAAACACTGGTGTTTCCTAAATTGTTAATTTTGAAAACTAGATCTCTGATTGGATAACCCCATAATGGTTCATTATAGATATGGATTGCATAGTGGATTTTGTCAGTTAGATGAAGTCAGATGTGACAAAAGCTTAGCTGTCTGTACTTATTTTTTTGCATTCATTTGTCGATTTCATTTTTGGACTGTCTATTCTTTTTGATAAAAAAAAGAAAGAAACTGTTTAGACTGTTTAGAAAAGTTCTTGTTTGCTTATTTACATTAATTAAGCGATAAACGACGATGTGGTGTGGTATATTGAAGATTTACCCATGGTTGGCATGGTTTAATCACGAGGATGAAGCCTGAGTGATTAAATAAAGCCAGACGTGGGTAAATCTTCAATAAACCACAACCATGGTATCAGTTATTGCTATTATACAATGACATTATTTAAGAAAAAAATACTTACTTTTCCTAAATAATGAGTTTGTATAACGGCGCATTACTTTGTTCCACTGGTGGTGGTACACTGCTTCCTAGTGTTGATGTACTGCGCATGCATATGAGACTTGCATTCCTATGCATACCCAGTACATCAATGCTTTGAAATGGAAGCAATGGAGAAAAGAAAGTCTCCATTGCTCCATTTTTTTTATTTATTAAAAAATAGTTTTGGATACTTTATACCAACGGAAAAAAGGTCGAGAGACCGGACCTTTTCCGTTGGTATATTGTGGGATTTACAACGGGCACACTGCCCAATCAGCATTCATGTTTTGGAATATTAATGAGGGGGTCATTGTATAATATAGCTTCCAGATGCTGTACTTTACTTGCCACCAGTGATGTCCTTCTCATAGTTAAACTGCATATATCTTTCAGCTATGAACTGGTCAGCACTATGAGATAGTGACAGTAAATATTTTGCCAGTGGATTTCCCCAAAGCTCAGTCCTATGCTCCCTACTCTTTAGCAACTACTTCTATGCTATTAAAAAATATGTTGATGGACTATGGCTCTCTAAGTTTTACAGTGCCTGCAAAGTTTGTGCCATCATGTGCTCCCCTAAAGACATGCACATTCTTCAAGAAAGTCTCAATTGAACTAATGCCTGGCATGCTAACTATAGACATAATGCTAAGCTTTTATTTGGCAAGCAAGAATTCAAGTCATGTCATTCCACCAAAGGCATTGCCAAAAATAAAAAAATAACTCACTTAAAGGCACTTTTGCTGCAGGAAAGGTCCTCTACACTACTCATGTAGGAGACATTCCCTAAGCCCTATACTTATTATATATGTACTCCATGTTTTTACAACATAGGGTACAGGGAAACGTCACTGCTGCTGAAAATGGGATTTCAGTGAGTTTACTTTTTGGCACTGAAGCTTGGTGAAATAGTGATTGAACTACTGACAAGCTCCTCAAGATTTCTCATACCAATCAAAGATACTCCTTTTAAAACTGACAGTCATTAGGGTTGGGTACTTTGCCAGCATCAAACTACCTTTTGACCAACATGTGTTAGTCGTATTAGAAAATAATTCTGGTTAGCATAGATAACTTCCAAAGACATTTCTTCCAGTAGTAAGGAAATTGTAATACCCCACTGTAGCCCACTAATCTGACACATCACAGACTACAACTTCTCCTTTGGTATGTACCTCTCTAAGCTTCTTGCCCAAGTCTTCAAAGATATCTAACCAAGAACATTACTTGTTTAGACTCATTCAGCTACACTGATTAAAAGTCCTCTCGCTATGTTCTATCTCATATCAGCTGCTTCTTGTGACTGCCCTTCTGAGCCGTGATAGACCCCCCACCCTACTTGATGTTCTATTCCTATGCAAAACAAATAGCACCACAAACACCCATATCAAAAACCATAACATTTATGAAAACACAAACTAAACATTCTGACATGATGGATTCCTAACCCAATGAATTCCCTACTTATAGAATAAGTTTTCTCTGTGCATCAATCAGTGCAACACATTGGTCACATTCAAATGTAATACAGATGATTGGCTGGAGAAGCATAAATTCATTCTATGGTATGCAGTATGACACTCCTTGACCAGGAAGCCTAACTCATTCAGCAACTCTTAGGACTGGCTAGCCGGGCTTCTCAGTGAGTCTAATGGAGCACCTGCCTAATAAATACTATGAACATATTTCAAAGGGAAATAATCATAAGGAAGGATAAAATTGCATCTGCCCTTATTAAAAGAAAAAAAGTGCAGTGTTCTCACAAGTGTGCTTTTACATGGTAGAATTAGCACAAGCTGCAGATGCTCTATTTTAATTTTCCACTGTACTATTCTATACTTCATTGTGAATAGATAATTAAGGCATTCAGCCATGCAATGGCCAGAAATCACAGAATAGTTGAGTTGAACTGTTTTAGCGTGATTAAAGGAAAAAATAGTCGTAAAATAATCTGCAGCATTTTGCCCATTTGAATTAATGCAGCTTCCCGATGATGTGGGGCTGAATAAATACTGCACTCAGTTGTGCAAAGACTAGCATCATTATAGGCTCCTGGCATTCCACTGTACTTCCCTCCAAGAAATGTTCTGTCAGTTACTTTAAGTATTATTTAAATTTGGTAATGCACTGGAATGTTATTTTTTTTTTTCTAAAATTAAAAGATCAGTTCAGAAATTAACAAAGCACAACATGTGCCTTAACTGTTGGAAACAGATTAGCTCAATCGATGGTGAAGGTGGTAGAAATCCCTTCATTATGTTATGGTCATAATCCCATAAAATGGATTAATCTTTAGGATTGCTGCGTATAATTTATTTTTAAGGGACCACATGTTGCTCAGAATATGGGTTCCATAAGTCCCACCTTAAATATTTTAAAGGAACTAAAAAGTTACAACGGAGACAGTGTGGCAAATAACTTTGACAAGAGTATTGTATGCTTGTTATATTACGAGCTATCCAGTCAGAGTAATAGCTTCAAATGTTACAAATTTGGTAGCTGTGCTGTATCTTGAATTAAGAATTCATGATACATAACATAAAAAGGGCAGTCATATTAAGGGTGAGGTACTAGCACATTTGGTGTAGAAATCAAAACTTCCTGCTACTGCCATGGAAAGAGGGCAACAGTCTAGAAGATGCTGTGCAGTTTCTTAAGTTCTGTCTGTACACATTGGTTTAGGGGATGTAATGAGAACGGGCTTCTGATAGTGTGATTTACAAATGTCACTGGGAGTTCCCCTTTTGCTACCATTCTGTAAGACATACATTCAACTTATAGGGTAACCTCATGTAACTCACAAGTGTGCAGATGCGCTCAATACTTCTACCTCAGCTGGATGACTGAAGAAAACTGATTTATAATTTTGGGCGCTTACCACTTATGAGCTGTTCCTTTTCTTTCTTTCTTCTTAGATATTGTGTTGTTTCTTACTTTGAACTCTTGGTGTGCCTTTTGAAAGTGTATCTACAATGGAAATTAAAGTATTTCATTTAATAAGATTTTTAGTGAAAATATTATGTCCTAAATTTGAATGCCTTTATTCAGATACAGTTAAATGGCATGTGTTAAAAGTACAGTCTTACAGACTTTGCTTTCATTTGAATATTGACAGATTATTTATAAATAGTACATAATTTATGTCACTAAGATTGTCTCATGTCTTAACATAAGAAAAAATGTGTAGCCTTATATAATGAATGGAGTAACATATTTGTATAAAAACATTAAGAAAAGAGATGACTTGCTTCCCAAAGTAATCTAAACAATATGAATGGTTCATGCTGCTGGTATAACTAAAATCCAGGATAAATTTAGCATTCCAGTCATTAAAACAACAATTGTTGAAGGTCACAGCAGGCAAACATAAAGTCCTCCTTTGGAACTTGTTCAGACGTGGTGTGCACTTAGGTGATATCATCTTTGGATCTGAAGATTCTGACAATAACTAACATTTGGGAGTAGCTTGGTCTTCCAGTTATTAAAACATACTTGTAGATGGTCATGAAACATAAAGCTCTGTAGGAATTTGTTCAGGTTTGATGCACAATTAGATGATTATTTGGATCTGAATGTATCTTTTGATATATAGTACCTGAAATTATACTAATTGATTCTGTCAGAATTTATCATTTCTGTGCCTCCAGATACTTCCCTCCAACTGCACACATGATCAGTCATCAGAGGGTACTCACATTGTCATCTGGTTGGGGCTATAAAGTATAATCTCTGTAAAGTAGCCTATATCTCTTGTATACCCTTAAGCTCAAAGAACCTAGTTTCTTATGACAACTTTGACTATATTTTCATTTCTGCTCATCTTTTTATATGATTTGGGTTTATAGTAATTCAATTTTTCACGAAATCATTATTTTTTTCAATTTTTTGAGAAATAAAAGGTAATATTTCAATTTTAACTTGTACATACATCTCAAATGTCCAGATTTTAGCAGATAGTCCAAATCTTTGCCTCATAATTTGTCCATTTCTCATAAAAGTTGTGGTTTTCTGGCAAATCAGCGAGGAATGAATTCATTAAATAATGGCATTCATGTAAGTTTTAGACTTCATATTCCTTAAGAAAATACATGGTGATACAAAACCTTTTATTCCAACAACGTGTCCCTATTTAAGGCCTTTGTCCCCCCATTATTTTTGGCTTTGTCCAGCTTTCTTGTGCTTTCAGGTCAAGAAGTATGATCTAGTATGAACTAAATTCCTTCTGTAATAAAAATGTATTTGTATATGTCTCAAATATCATATTAAGTCTCCCTTCAGTCTGTAGAAGGACTGGTGGGGAAACATGCTGAATTTACTTTTTAGGGTGACTGTGTTGTAATTTTGCTTTTCTCATCAAGTCTGATACAATGTAGTTTAGAATACAATAAATTTACAGTATTCGTGGTTTATCATTTAACTTAACAGTATTATAGGAAAACAGTGAAAAGCATTTGCAGTAATCTAGAGTCCAGTGGAAAAATATAGATTTGTCTGTTCGCGCTCGCGTGTGTATGTGTGTTCATGATTTACTGATTAACTTTAAATAGTGTTATATTGATAGCTTAGTGATTTAGTTGCTAATCTAGAAAAACTACTTTATCATTTTTTTCCTTCTGGACTTGTCGCCTAGTGTGCAATGACAGTAGGTTCAGAATGACTGAATGGCTTGGAGAGACTCTTGGGAGTTTGCCCTCCTTCATTTATAGTTGTTTGCAGATGCACATAGTTGTATATTTTACACTGCTGAAGAATCAAGTGACAGGGTTATGAGAACTGTCCCTTACAAATGAATAAACCATGATATTCTATCATAACCTGTGCTAACAGAGCTATAAGGGCATAGTAGTTCTCCTAAGGGCACTAGATGATAGCTGCAATGATCTGCCACCTTTTCCTCTCTTGTGACACTTATTGCTGTAGTTCTGAGCTTTTGATACAAGAGTATAAAGAAAAGTAAGTTTTTGTCTTAAGCCAGGACATAGACATGTTTATGAGCTCCAGTGGAACGTTTGGTGTTTATTAGTATAAGTGTTTGCTCATTTCTAATATTGCCTGTAGCAGAAGTGCAGTCATACTTTTTGTGGTGTGAATACTGATTTGGGTGTTTTGACTGAGTCCAGACACTATACAATTGCAGTCTGACCCAAGAATGGTTTCTGTACTCCCACTTAGAAGTAGAACGAGCAAGAATAGAACTAAGACACCGCTTCTCTTCGTTTTAAGGCAAGTAATAACGTTGTGACGTGCCATTTATTTGTGAAACTATGTAGAGAGAAGAGAATACTGGAAATCTTCCACTGAAGAAGGGGATATTTTGAAAAGGCAAAGGGATTATTATTTTTAGCACAACACAAACCCTGCTGGTGGTGTATTTGGACTTAAATTTGTTTTACAGCAGGAGAAAAACAGTGTGAAGGAAGCACATGTGACAGCAATATTGGAAAGTAAGAAAACAATACAATCATTAAGGTGGTTTAATGAAAAGAACGTTGGGGCCAAGAGTGTGAATGAGTATGGAAGAAATCTTGTTTAATATGAAGAGTATAGCAGCCGTGAGATAAGAGGAACAGGTAGTGATATGTCAGGAGCCATGGGATGGGTGGGTTCAGGAACAGGTGTGCTGGCTAGCCTGATGATGCATGTCAAAGCAGAGGAATATCGAGCTGGACTGTGACTGCAGTTTGTGGAAGGCCTACATGCAGTCCTGTTATGGTAACCAGACGTGCTGTAGCTGTAAAGCAAAGGATACAGTGTACAAATGACAAAAGGGGTTAGAAAGAAAAGTGGGACAGAAACAGTGGTGTCAAGAGTTAAGAAGAGAACCCAGAAAAGCTAGGAAACTGCAAGAGAGTTGCAGCACCTAGGTAAATGGCTATATCAGGAAGAGTGAAAAGGAAGGGATCCTGCTAAGTAATGGGGATTAAGAAAAATGTTAATTAGCTCCAAAGAGCTGAGGAGGGGGGTGATGAATGTCATGTGAGAAAGGAGGAGGTCATGTCAAGACAGAGTTCAAACCTGGTCCAGACTTACAGGATGACGTCAGAGGAGTTTAGGACAGAAAGAGACCTATCTGGCTAGCATCTGCAGAAAAGACATCAAATTCTACAGCCTACTACACATTGCACACTATAAACAGTAACACGCCTTATCTGTTTATAGTTTAGGTTGCAGTGGTTGTTTAAAGTAAGGCATGTCAGCACTATCTTCTTCTTCTTTTGGCTTTTCCCAGTTAGGGGTCACCACAGCAGATCATCTTGTCTGCTCATGATTGGCAGTGGAGTTGTTTTACGGTGTCAAGTTGCCAGCCCGGCGCCCAACCTTCCAAAGAAGGCACACACATGCACACACTCACACCTAGGGCCAATTTAGAGTGTCCAATCCACCTGCAGCATGTCTTTGGGATGTGGGAGGAAACCGGAGCACCCGGAGAAAACCCACGTGACCACAGGGAGGACATGCAGACTCCACACAGAAGGCACCCCAGCTGAGGATTGAACCGGAGAACCTCTTGCTGTGAGGCGGCAATGCTGACCACTGCACCACCGTGGCCGCCCACTAGCAGGCAGCAGTATAAGAAGGAAAGAAATCTAGGAATTGTGAGTCTGAGGAAAAAAAATACAGCTTCAGTTGTTATTGGGCAGGAATAAAAGTAGTTGCCTTATTAATGTCAGCAAGATATGCAGGGCACTTCATAGCTTACATACCTTTGTATCTTATTTAACCATAATCATATTATGTCCATAACGCTTTTCTCCCCAGGTCTTCACTGAAAATGGGACATTATCCCAGTCAGACTTTCGCTGTAAACAAATGTCAAATAAATAAAAATAATAGAGTATCTAATTAACAAATAGGAGCAAAATTCATAAAATATAAACCCTGTGACAATATCAGATAGAGCGATATGCAGTACCCTGAGATCAGTCCATTTAATCATTTTATAAAAGTTCATGCAGCGAAAGCTTAATGGGAAAAAATGGCTATTTACAAGCTGTTAAAAAAATATCTGCACAGCATTTTATTGGCCATGGTACAGCCTACAACAAGCAATATGTCATTGTGTATGCCATGTATGTTTCCATGAGTTCTTTAAAGTAAGGCATGTCAGATTGCAACCCCTGCAAACACTACAAGCCCTTAGATATGTATTCTTAAGAAAGTCAGACTAAGAAATATATTATTCTGTAGCATTATATTGGAATAAACTATACCAAACCATTGGGATCAGCTGTACTTTAGCTGAAAAAGTTTTAAACTTTGTCTTATTAAGGAAAACAAGAAAAAAAGGATTCATGACTATGTTTAAAGTTTTTAGTTTTTAGCACACAAGCCATGCATATCCTTCTTACACTTAATTATTTTTTTTCTTCTTGCTTTCCAAAGTACTAAGGGAATTGTTGTTTTGCAACATGTCATAATAAATATTATTTAGCTGTTATGCAGAAACAGTTCTAAAATGCAGATGAAAAATCGTCAGGAATAGACTTGTGTAAGTTGGACCCGGATTACTGTCACTCCATACTGACAGTTATACAAAGGCTGTATAAGAAGTGAAAGCCTGATATTATCTCACTTCATGCACAATGCTGTATTAAGATGCTATCTGGTAACCCCTCATGTTCAGTGAAGCATATAAAGCACATCTGAGAACTCAGAAGTGTGTAACAATCACTTCATATTTCTGTCAGAGGGCATTAAGAATCCATTGCAGCTACCAGAAACAGGAAGCTTTTTATATACAACCATTTTTGCACTGAAGAGGAAGGTATTTTCTTTTTTGTTAGGTTTACAGTAAATGATCTGTCAAAGCCTGTTCTCTGATAAAACAGCCTGTGTAACTATGATAGCAAGATTGGTCATGGAGATGCATATATTGTTGCTGAAAGAGTCTGCAGGTTTTTATAACAATACAAGGAGTAGCTGTGGACTCCTAATGTGGGAAAGGCACAATACCAGCTAAAACCATAACGTACCATATCAAGACTAGTGTAAAGAGGCAAGCAACACCAGGTAATGCACAACTGCTTAAGTCTAAAGTCCAAGACATCAGGACAGACAGCATAAAAGGCCTCAGGCAAAAAGGTATTACAATACTGACTTGTAAACCCTGGCAGGTGAAATAATCACATCCACTGAAAAACAGACCAGTATAAGGGAAGCATGCAGATCTGTGTTTAGCACTGCAAATTTTGGAACATGGGACACAAAATTTGCTCTGCACAAAAATCTTTAAATTAGGAAAACACTATAATATACTGTTAAGTATACGTATATGATGAAAAATATACTTTGTTATACCTTGAAAGCATACAGATGTGATGAAATACTGCCTCTCTGCTCCAGACACTGCTGACTGTCAGCATTTGCTTGCAGACTTCATTGCTAATTACCTGCTATAAAACATCCAACTACAGTACATTACTCACACTGGCTTTAAACAGGTGAACTAGAAACAAAGTATTCAAGCCAGTAAAGAAAGTCTCAAGATGCAGGAAATAATCACTTTAATAGTTAAAAATGAAACTAAAATTCCGGTTAAGAGCTTTCTTCTTACAACATCTTTCATCAGAGTCTCAGTCAGACAAGTTGACATAATGGTTAAGATTTTCTTCATCTCCCATGCAGCACAAGGTACAAGGTTTGATCTTGATCCATAGCCAATGCCTGTATGGAGTTTACATGTGTTCTTGTAGGGTTTCTCTCACCTCCCCACCAAAAAAAAAACATATTGTGTATTTTCATCTCAAACTCATTTAAGAATGGAGTTGTGGGCAGCAGCACATATGTCAGATCATGCTCTATAGGGGCAAGGGTTCTATAGACTAATCAATTTTTGCATCTACTGTGCTTACACCATCCTCAAGATAAATAGAACATGGATCACAGGCTGTGTGCTGTGTCAAGGCTAGCCACTCAAAGGTGTAAAAATTGTCTCAAGGTGATTTGGTCTTTTTGATTTATGTTGCCAAATGAGCTTTTCATTTGTCAGTGATAAGTGAGTTGAGGACCAGACCTGCTCTGATCCATGCTAATGGTGGGAGGGGTATATGTGCCACTATTGGCCAGTGTGTGTCTGCCATAAACCCCAGCAGCCTTGGGTCAGTTAGCTATTGGCTGGCTGGTGTCTAGTTGCCCAGCTCGGGTTAGCTGGGTTAGATCTGTTGTGCAAAAGCTTGATGTAAAATTAATCAGAAACATGAACTAAGAGTTGATATATTCAATGTAGGATCACTGACAGGATGGAGCTTGGAAGTGGATGACATGATAAGGAGTAGGCTGGACATCCTGTGTATCCAGGAGACAAGATGGAAGGACAGTGCATCAAAGCTACTTAGCTTAGGATCCAGAATATACTACTGAGGAAGAGGACAGATTAAAATGGTATGAGATTTGTGGTGATAGAGTGATTTCAGAAGACAGTGAAGGATGTCATCAGAATTAGTGACAGACTCAAGGCAATCAAACTCGAGTGTAAAAATAGGACATTATTCATAATCTTAGCTTACACCCCACAGCAGGGTTGTGATAGTGAGGAAAACAGTGCATTTAGCAGTTGCAGGACCTACTAGATAAAGCAGGACAACATGAATTGGTTTTGATAATGGGTGGCCTGAATGCACATATTAGGATGGACAGAAATGGGTGGAGCAACAGCAATAAAGAAGGAGACATCATTCTAGACATCTGTCTGTCAGATGGCTTGTTGTTGACCAACACATGGTTCTGAAAAAGAGACAGTCAAAAAATCACAAACAACAAGGGCCAACATGCGACTCAGGTAGAATTCCTCCTAGTAAGGAAAGGGCACAGGAGTAGAATCAGGGATTGGAAAGTCATCACCAGTGAAACATTCAGTCCACAGCATAAACCAGTGGTTATCACAATCATCTGCAAGCAGTGGTCAGAGAAGGCTCTAAGGTCAACAGAGACTAGACTGAAGACCTAGAAATTGAATGGAGAAAAAGCCCAAGAGTTCAGGGAAATACTCAGGACTCTAGAACTTCAGGAAAAAGAGGAAACTGGCAAAGATAAACAAGAATGGCAGCACCTCAAAACAGCTTGTGAGAGGACTACATAACAGGCATGCAGTCAAGCCAGGTATGGAAATAAGCTACATAAGGAAAGCTGGTGGTAGAAGCCATCAAAAAAAAGGAGGACTGAAGGAAAAAGTGAGAAAGAAAAGACTGACTAGGCTAGAAAGGAATACTGGTCAGCTAAGAAAGAGTTTAGAAGAGGACTTGCAATAGCAACAAACAAGGCATCAGATGCACTAACTCAATTGGTGGCACAAAGAAACTATATCAGGTTGTAAACCAAAAACAGAAAGATTAAGATGACAGTCAGACACCCATCATAAGGGATGTCCACTCACCAGCCCAGAGGGCATCAAAGTCAGATAGAAGGGGTACTTCCAAGAGCTTCTGAATAAAGAAAACCCCACAGAAATTATACTGCCCAGACAAAACTTAGAGAAAAGAAGAGGGGGAGCCCACTATAGAAGAAGTAAGAACTGCACTAAGGAAAATGAAGTAAGAAAAGCAGCAGGCTCAGATGAGGTCATAGCAGATAAGATAATGATGTTGATTGAGATAGGGGAAAAATGGCTCCTGAAGGTAGAGAGTAATAGAAAGTAAGATGGGAGATGAGCAGTTTACATTCAAATTAGGATGCAGCACAACTGACCAAATATTTGCAGTGATATATATACTTGAGAAGAAGCTCAGGGGGATGTGGCCAAGATGCCAGTGTGATAGCATCAGAAATCCATAGCTCTGCTTAGATTTTAATACTCTGACAGGAAATATACTTTAATTTTTAGAAAAATCTAGCTAAAAGTATACTAAAAGTTAGATTAACGTAGACTCTTTATTATTTTCTAAAAATTAATACATAGCCAATTTAATTTTTTAATTATTCCTGTCAAGACATTTTCTACTGGAGATCTCAAGATGAGCAACTTGAAGAACCCACATCAGGAGAGTGCAGTGAAGGAAGAACTACATCTTATAATAATAAACATCCAAGAACTGTCAATAAAAATGGACAAATTCGAAAACAGAATGGATATTATCAAACAAGAATGCAATAAACAACTGGAACTTCTAAATGGAATAGTAAAAAAACAGTCTGAACAGATTATTGCATTAGAAGAAACAGTAACTGACCTAGATACTAGAGTGAACATGAAAATGAACATCAAAATTAATTTTTTTAAACAAAACACCAGGCTGATTGAGAAACTGAAAGACCTTGAAAGTAGATCAAGGAGGAATAACATAAGAATATATGGAATTTTTGAGAAAGAAGAGGGTGCTTACATGATTCATTTCCTCAATAAGTGTTTTTTATCAGCACTAAACATGCCTGAATCCCTCTCTTTTGGAATTGAGAGGGCTCATCGGTCCCTGGCAAATCCAGCTTCATATCTGAGTTCATCTAAACCCAGGTCTATAATAGTTAGATTTCTTTCCTCGCAAGACAAGGACTTAGAGCTGAAATCAGCTTGGACTAATTCCACTGTCAAGATGGGTGAAAAAGTTATTTGTTTTGACAATGACTACACCTCTACAGTCATATCCAAAAGAAAGGAGTGTGTTCCTCTAATTAAGTCCTTGAAAAAAGGCAATATTAAAGCTCAAATTCTTTTTCCTGCAAGAATAAAAATCATCTTGACACAAGGAGTGAAGACCTTTAATTCCCTACAAGAAACAGTAGAATTTATCCAAAGGAAGAAAATACTGTCAGACATAGAAGAAATGAAATGATCATCCCAGAGTTTGAAGAGAGAAGCAACAAAAAATGGATGTCTGTGAAGGAAGGAACAAACAAAACCAAGAAACTAAAGGACAAATGAATACATTCCTTCTAATTTAAAATGCCTTGTTTTATGAATCATAATATATTTGATTCTGGAAAGTCTCTATGCTGTAAGGTAATGTGAATCATTTTTATTATTAACTTTCTCTTTTCCTTTCTATATCTCCTTCTAAGTACATATAGTACTAAGTATTTAAATAATGTTCTCTCTCTTTCTCTCTCTCTCTTTTTCTTCCTATTCTTTTTTGTTGCCAATGTTCCTTTTCTCTCTTTTCCCCATTGTAAGTACTTTGCATACTATTCCCTCTTAAATAACTACAAATGATGTATGTCTTCTAATTTTTCAGTAATAGTATAATTTGACAATACCAAAGTGCATTTTTTCTAGTGGGTCAGTGGTGGGGTAACAAGAAGTTTCTGATTAGTGTTTCTAACTAGATGTTTTAGACTCTTTGTTTAGATACATTTAAACATTAATACAGTACATTAATGGTGTTTTATAGATAGCTAAATATAAGTTTATATATATATATATATATATATATATATATATATATATATATATATATATATATATATATATATATATATATATATACTAGGTTCCTTTTTTATCTCTCTGGCCTGGTTAACTAGTGGGTAAATGATTTAAATGTTATAATATTATTTCTGATTGAGGCAGCTGTTGTTACTTCTAAATAGCTGTTTTTATATGAAAGGGTTAATTTTTTCATAATGTTGAAGTTTTGGGAGGAAACTGGTGGTCTGTGTGACTGTTCTCATTGTGGAGATTCATGACATGCACTGACAAGGCAGCTTGAGGTTTTTTTGCTTTCTGTAAACTCTAAAATCTTCAAAATCTGAATTTCCTGCCAAAAATGCTTTTTTTCTTTACTAGAGGCAACTTCTGTTGTGCATGAGCCTATTTAGATACTTTTTAACAAGTTTATGAAGCTGCAGTTTGAGGAAACAACAGTGATGACATCATTTGACCTTCTGAACTTGTTAAATGGTTGTACTTAAAATTATTTTCTCTTGAAATTCTGTTATCCTTCACTAGATACTTTAAATGGTAAATAATTAGTTCTGATAAAAGTGTTTAACTCCTTTGAAAATGTCAATGTTCTTTTATAGATGCATACATTCTTCATATTCGATGACACTATTAGTAACTAAATGACATCAAGTGAACTAGGAGCTGCATTAGAAAACTCACTATGCATATTAACATCAGACTTATGTTATATAACTAAACCTTTAGTAACTAAACGGAGTTGTGTATATATATATATATATATATATATATATATATATATATATATATATATATATATATATATATATATATATATATATATATATATATATATATATATATATATAGATCTTTACATGAAAAATGTTAGATAGATGACTGATAAAATGGTTAAATCATCTGATGTTTTTTGAAAAGTCTTGAAATATTGATAATCTTCTTAACCTTCAGCTTCTAATGTTTATACATACTTTGTTCTGATGTGTATTTCTGGCATATCTACGTATTAGAGGTGCTATTATCATATGTGACATATCCATTGCGGTGGTGGTGCTGCGGTAGCGTTGTCGCCTCACAACAAGACATTGCCCCATTCGATTCTCAGCTAGAGCGTCTTCTGTGTGGAGGCATACGTGAATGGGGTGTGCCTTTGTTGAAGGTTGTTTGTCAGGGCTGGTAACCCGGTACGTAAAAATCCACTACCAATCATTAGCAGACCAGAGTTCAGCTGTGGTGACCCCTAACCGGGAAAAGCTGAAAGACACAAACAAATTATCATATGTGACATATTCATATACCTTCAGATATATTGGACACTCTCATTCTAATGTATATTTCATGGATTCAGATTTCTTTAGTTGCTTTTATAATGCTTTTTTTGTTTTTATATTATATTTTAAGCAGAGATGGATAATTTCTGTCTTTTGGTATTGGAGAGGTGGTGGATGGATGGTTTAGTTAAGTTTTTAACTAAACCAGAAACTTTATGTTTCATGTATGTGTTTGTAAATAGTTTTGGGTTTTTGAAAGTAGTGCTTAATCCACTATGCATCCATGATAAGTAAGTTTTCAGTAGATTTCAAGTCAACACAGAAGAAAGGTCTTTCAGTTAGTAATAACATACACATTATAGTCAATGGCTTATAAATGTTTATCATTACATATTAATGGTTTGAACAATAATGTCAAAAAAACTGGTTTGCTTAAATATATCAAAATGCATAAAGCCCAGATCATCTTTTTACAGGAAACCCATCTATTAAAAAATATCTACAAAAATACTCATTCAATGGCTATACCATTCTGGCTGATTCATGTTTTAAGACTAAGAGAAGGGGCACTCTTATTCTATGGAAAAATACTTATACTATGTCAAGAATTATAGCTACAATTTCAGATAAAGATGGGATGCTAAGCATGGTTATTTTGGAAATCAATAGGAAGTATTATACTTTGATTAATACATACTAGATACCAGGACTGAGTACTAAATGTGTTGACAAATATCTGGACCTGATTACTTTAAATGCAAAAGGGGGAATTATGACAACAGGTGATTTTAACTGTCCGTTATTAGGCAATGATACTGTTAAAAATGTTAAAATAAAACTAACATCTCAAGCCAAGAAGTTAAATGACTTTACAAACCAGATGAAACTTAAAGATATATATGGTCTAAGAGAACACTATTCCTTAGTCTATACTGACTATTCATATCAGTTTGGTACACAAACAAACATTGATAAGGTCTTTGTATCAAATAATATATACTCTAAAATAAGTGACGTATCTATAATGACTTGTCCACTTTTGAACCATAATGCTATAAACTTTACATTAACTACACATACAGATGATTTACTATTTCTACAGAGAATTCCTGCTTACATAACTAAGTTAAAAGACTTTAGGGAATGGATAATGAAAGAAATATACATGTTTATGGAAACAAATGATAATGGTGAAGTGACTGATACTATACTATACTATGGGACACCTTTAAAATGTATATATATGGTAGAATAAAATCTTGGTACCTTCAAAAAAGGAGAGAGTAGGACAAAGAACTTTTAGACTTACAAAAAAAATAGACAAGATAAAAATGGATGCAAAACCAAATAAAGTTACACATAATGAAATTAATAAATTAAATCACAAATACTTAGAAGTTCTGAATCATAAGGTAGCCATAAACCTGGAAAATTTTAAATTAAAATCTTATGCTGTAAATCCCAAATATCTACATAAAATAGCGGTAAGATCCAAAAAAATAAATAAATAAATAATCAAAATCTTATTAATGAGATTAAATATAAAAGTGATGGTTCAGTTAAGAGTACATCTAACTTAATGTGTATATTAGAAGTGTTCAAAAGCTACTATAAAGATATAAATAATAACACACCACTTTTGGAAACAAATAATGTAATAAATACTTTTATTCAAGAAAATATAACTACTAAGGTGCCAATGCGACAAAAATAACATATTAAATAAATAAATAACAGTAACAAAAGTGAAAAAGCAAATAAAAAATTTAAATGATAATAAAGCTCCAGGACTGCATAGAATAATTCCTGAACTATATAAGATTTTCCTGAATATATAATAAAGAAAATGATGAGTGCCTTTACTATGGTTAAGCAAAAATGTATGGATTCATATTATAATCATGAAAACTGAATTGCGCAAACACCTATTAAGTGACATGGAAAGAGCGAATAATCACAATATCAAAGGTATGAACGGATACCGCCATAGGGAATTCTTCCTTTTGCTTCAATGGAGTGCGATCTCAGAGTTGATATATTTAAGTGGGGGGTGAAGGGGGGCTTTCCCCCTGCATACAACAGTTAGTGACAGTATTTGTTTGTTGATTTTGTCGTGTTTGGGATTCGATGTTTTGGGATTTTGCCCTTTACGTGTCAATAGGTGTTCATACGATTCAGTTTTCATGCTTATAATATGAACCCAAAATGTATAACACCTCCATCATGGAAATACTCAATTATCTCCCTCATAATTAAAACAAAGTAAGGACCCCAAATCTTGTGCTTCATATAGGCCAAGTGCATTACTAAATACTGCTTATAAAATGTTCATGACAATATTAGCTAATAGGATAAAGAAACTATTACCTAATCTAATACATAATGATCAGACAGTGTTCATTCTTCATAGAAAAATGCAAGATAACATTATTAAATTACAATCATTAATAGAAATAGTATGCAAATACAAAAAACAACTAGTATCAGCCTAGACATAGAAAAGGTGTTTGATTCTATTAGTTGGTCTTATCTGCAAAGAATTCTGATTGGTTTTGAATTCTCCTCAGATTTTGTCAACTTATTAATGAAAATTTATAGTGGGGCACATGCTTATGTGAAAATCAGATCATGTCTATCCTCACCACTAGAAATCCTCAAGGGAACTAGACAAGGTTGTCCTTTGTCACCATTACTGTTTGCTGTTTCAATGAAACCTTTTGCTACATATATCAGAAACAAGCAAAACATAAAAGGCTTTCAAATTAATAAGGACTATTGTCCTAACATACAATTATTTGCTGATGATATGTTATTAACGTTGGGTGATATCGATGGTTCTTTGCATGATGTTATAAATACCTTAAGCAAGTTTGAAAGAATTTTGGGGCTTAAATTTAATCATAAGAAATCCAAAACATTACTAATTAACAAAAAGATCAACAAAGACCTAAGAGATAATAGCCTGTTTAATTGGGAGAATGATGTATTAGAATATTTGGGTGTCAGTATAAAGAGTACATGGAAAGAGTCTGTTAAACTAAACTACAATAAGTTAATAAACATCATTAGTGAACTAATCAAAAGATGGAATAAAATGTTCTTCACAATGGAGGATAGGCTGTCTCTAATTAAACTGATAATTTTACCTAAAATTTTGTTTTATATACAGTCATTGATACTACCCCCTCCCAAAAACTTATTTAAAAAATTAGATTCCATCCTACTTAAATTTGTATGGTTCCCCTTAAAACCTAGGATTGCATATAAATGGCAGATTAGAGCTTGGAACAGTAATGGGATAGCATTCCCTAGCTTAGATCTTTATTCCAAATCAGTTATAATTAATGTAATATTACATTGGATCACACCTACCTATATATCTGGCTGGAAAACAATACATGAGATTCATATAACTGATGTCAGAACTATAGAAAATCAATTTAAGGAACAATATGGAATAAGTAGAGTTCATTGGCTTTTACGTGAATTTTGTTTATTTAATAAGAAATTTGATAATTTTTCTTATGGCATTAATCAAATATTTAATAACTTTAAAAATATAATTGATTGTAATTACAGCATTAAACAATTTTTTATTTCTTATATTCCCTATAGCGTACTCCCCTGATTGCTTAGATTCTTTCAACATCAATGTGATGCAAAAATTAAAGGAAATAACTTGATATTCTGGCATCAGTTTATTGAAAATAAGAGTATTAAACCACTAAACTCTTTTTTATGTAGTTTTGATAATAGTCAAGACAGTTGGTTGTTTATATACTCATTACGGCAGTTTATAGAAAACAAAATGAGAGTATCACTCAACCTAGAGAATGAATCAATACCTAATTTGATTCAGCTTTTTATTAGGTATAACTGAAGAAATGAACTGTTTCTGGCAGTTTTTATTAGGTGTCTTTAAAAGACAGATAATGAAAAATTAAGTATCTCACCGATCTATAAGATACTAAGAGAAGACACTCTAAAATTTGACTCAGATTTTTGGAATTACCCTCAACATTATATGCGTATGTCGATTGACCCCCACCCCCAATTACAAGAGAGATATTGATCAATTTTTGTTACAAGTGATTGAGGAAGGTATCGTCAGTGAAAATGTCAAACAACATCTTACGGTTAAGGAACCTGGCAAGCAATATTTATAAGTTTTGCCCAAAATACATAAGAGTTTGAACCAACCCCCTGGAAGACCCATTGTGTCTGGAATTGGGTTTCTTACAAAGCCACTTTCAAGTTTTTTGACCTAATATTTACAGTCTTTGTTATCACTTATTCATGCAAGAATTAAGGATATGACAGAATTTCTGCAGATAGTGTCTGAATCACAACTTGAACCAAATTGGTTGATGTGTACTCTGGACATAAAATCTTTATATACCAGTGTACCACATTGGGCTGGTTTACAAGCTCTGGAATACTGGTTGAACAAAGCCAATTTCTATCTTCCAGGTTTCAATACTTTACTCATCTGCATGGCTGAGCACGTCTTAATTAAGAATGTCCTCTATTTTAGGGGAGATTGTTATTGGCAAACCCAAGGTACGGTAATGGGGATGTCTTTTGCCCCCATTTATGCCGATTTATTTATGGGGTTTATAGAGGAACAGATGGTTTATAGTGATTCTCACAATATCTACTTAGCAGAAATTGATATATGGAAGAGATACCTAGATGACATCTGGCTTGTGTGGAGGGGGTGAACTAGATTATTTAACAGAATATATACAATATCTTAATGAGAATAAGTGGGGGGTAGAGTTTACCCTCACTTATATAGGGAGGAAATCAATTATCTAGATGTTAAAGTTTTATGTCAGAAGGATCATACTTTAAAAGCACTGGTATTTAGGAAATATCCTCAGTATAATAATTTATTATATGCATCCAGTTTGTACCCCAACCACACAGTGAGAAATATTCCAAAATTGCAATTTCTGAGGATAAGAAGAAATTGTTCGTCTGATGAAGATTATAACATATTTAAACAGGACCTCACATGTAGATTTCTGGTTAGGGGATATAAACAGAGGGATGTGCACAGTGCAAGTAAATAGGCATCTATGAAACCTAGATTAGAATTATTACAGTATAAAAGGAAACTAATCCAAGGGGGGACCAAGGCCATCAGATTGGTAACTACTTATGGTAGGAATACAAATTTATTGAGGGAAGTGATCCAGAATCACTGGAATATTCTTATGATGAATGAAGAATTGGGTCAATTTATGTCAGAACAATGCCTATTTTCTTTTCGTAGGGGGAGAACATTGGGTTCATATTTTTCTCATTACAAAAAGGTATGTAGGGAGGTTCAGACTGGTCATCAGACAACTCTTACAGGGGATAGATTGGTTGGTTCTTATGCATGTGGACATTGCACTTTTTGCAAATATATGTATAAAACTAAGCAGTTCACCAGTAATAATACTGGTAATATTTTTGACATTCATATCTATGCAAATTGTGCGTCAGACTGGGTGGTATATTTGGCTAGTTGTACATGCTCTGTCTTCTACATTGGGCAAACCTCTAGGCCCTTACGACATCAGATGTCTGAGCATTTTTGTGACATTCGTAATAAATGGATAACTAATGCCTTGTATAGACATACCCAGTCTCACCCTACTGCTAGATATTCTTTTGTTGTGATTGATAAAATTGTGAGGGATAGATCCTTTAAGACGGGGTGGCATTCTATTTTGAATTATAAAGAAAAGAAATGGATTGTAAAATTAGGAGGTTTATTTGCACCGGGTCTCAATGATAAAATGTAGTTATATTATTGTAAAGGGAAATGAGATCACAGGAAGTAACATATCTTTTTTGTATATAAAGATACCATTGGTTGATATGGTTTATCACTGATGAAGGCTATATGCCGAAACTGGTCTGATACTTACATTAATAAAATAACAAAATATTTGAAGTTGGTGTTCTTAGTGGTGCTGGCCTTTTTTGGATGTTTAAATGTGGAGCATGCCCACAATGTGCCTTTGTATATGTGCATAGTGAAGTTAAGATCATGAATAAAGTTTTTGAATACAAGGTAACTTCAACTGTCATACATCTGGATTTATATATATGGCACAATGCTTAAAAGGCTTGGCTAATTATATTGAAAAAATGGAGCGGAAAATGAAGTTTCCTATTTATTAGCATGTGTATAAAATAAATAGAAAAAAGTTAACTGATGCATTATACCAGCATATTGAAAGGAACAGTGATCATATGTTTCAATTAGCTATACTTGAAAAGGTTAGTATTGACCCAAGAGGCAGTGATTTGTCACTAATTTTGGATACTCGGGAATTATGGCGGCAACTTTTGTTGGATGCATCTATGCCATTGGGTTTAAATGAAAATATCTCTTATTAATAGTTTGCTTAAGTTAAGGGCTTGGAATAGATGAGGCAATTTTACTGGATATAGTCCTTTAAAAGTTTAGGCTCCGAACCTATTCATACTTTGTCAGCTGATTTTGGGATGGAATAAAAGTGACGATCATATTACTTTTCATTATCTGAAGAAGTCTCAGTACCTTTTATATCTTGGGATGAAAGCACATTTTGGATTTTAGTCATTTTAATTATATTAATAAATAGAAGGGTTTTATCAGCCTTCGGTTTTGTCTTCCAGTTGTGTTATTAATTGGTTTGTTTGTATATTACAAGGTAACAAAAAAGCTGATATGGGCAGTTCTGAGGTGGTTTGAAGTCCCAGAGAAATTGGTATAATTAGTGCAAGCTACGTATAAGACCCAAAGACTCAAGCACAAACTGTGTTCTGTCTCACACCACAGTTACTACAATGGATGCACTTTTCTTATTGATCTAAGCCATTAACATGCTTAACATGGTGAGTGAGGTTTCCTGCATAACGTTAAAGCCATGTATCAGTCTGTCTTTGCTTAGGATGTTCAACCCATAGCATCTTATTGGAACTGCTTTTCCCCAACAGAAAATTATATTGTCCTGGAGGCACTTGGACCATTGGGCATGACTCTTCTGGGAAGGGGTGGAGAGTGCTGACTCAAGTAGAACCTATGTGAAGACCTAGGCCTTAGATGTCATCTTCATAAAGCATACATTTGCCTTTGACATGTTACAGGTATGTTAATGACTGGACATAGTGAGGTATTGAGATAGCAAAGGTGATAGGCATGATAGAAGGACAAATATCTAACTCCACTCAGAGTCACTGTGACCATTATTGGTGTCACTGGGCAGTCAAGCTCCCAAACCAGCAAGATCCCAGGTAAAGAGGTCTGTGCTCCCCTAGAGCCATCAGGTTATACACAATGTTTGATTTATCTATTATGTTTAATTAATATGATTATCGAAACATCCCATATCTGAATATTATGTACTCATTCTCCACATTCAGTAAGTCTGGACTGTCCGGCTCTGGCTGATTATAATGTTACAGCAGATATGTTCGGTATCTTTTCGTTACACCATACTACATGTAATGGCTTGGGCACACATGTAGATGATTGTGCAACTATGTCTGTCCTTCAGCGGTATTGTGTGCTACCAGTAATCAAGGTAAGTGTATATTATTATGCAAAGCTGTTAAACACTGCTGTCTGTGACAGCCTACATTTACTGCTAATCTACATAACAGGCAGCATCTGTTGCCATCATAATGAGTAAATTGCAGGTTCCCTGGCACAAATTGATAAATGGAAGTATCAACTGAGACACTAGCATGGAGGTAGCCAAGGATGATGCAGTAAGTACACAAGGAATGGCCTCTGACAGATAGGATTCACTGCTGGTAAACATATCTATTTTCTACACTGGCATCTATTTGACACCTTCAGTGACAAGTGCAGTGAATTTGGATGGCACAGAGATGCAACATGTCTCTGGCTGCAGTAACTATTGTGAGAAGGAACTTGTGGGTGAAGGGATTAAAAATGTATCAGTACAACAGCATACCTGTTCTGCAGTGAGTAACTGGCCTGCAGATACATGCAGAAAGTTCAGGAACTAATGGCAAACATGAGAAACATGCATTACCGGGTCTATATTAGTTCGCCGAAATGTAATTCTGGCAAACACCTATTCATCTACCCCTAATCAGTGAACATTGCATCAGTGATTCACTGAATTTACCAAGGGCAGTGAAATAGCTGCCTGATGCACAATAGATTAACTTGTAGTTGACTCGAACCCACCCAAGTGGGGTCCTATCACCCCCCCAAACTATATATATATATCAACTCCGAGATCGCACTACAGTGGAGAAAAGGGCAAAGTTCTGTAGCTGTCCATTGTGTTTCAGGAAACTATTTTGTTGCCCATAGTAAATTCAGTGAATTGCTGAAGCAATTTTCACTGATTCCTGGTTGATGAATAGATGTTCACCGGAATGACATTTTGGCGACCTAATAGAGGCCGGCATTACCTGGGATGTATGAGTCGCCTTTAATGACACCGATGGAGACTAAGTATTAGCTGAGTTTCATGAAATGACGTTAATGACACACATGGGGACTGGGCATTACATGAGTTACATGAACTACCTTTGACACACATGGTGACTCAGTATTACCTGAGTTATGTGAACTCCCTTTAGTGACACACATGGTGGGGACTGGGCATTACCTGAGCTGCAAGAACTACATTTAATGACACAGAAGGAGACTGGGCATTACCCGAGTTTCATGAACTACCTTTAATGACACACCTGAGGCTGTTCATTACTTGGGAGTACTAGATTACATGAACGACCATGACATGTACTTATGATGCTGCAGTCTACTGAGTATCTGTCCAGGCAGATCATGGGATCACTCACATATTATACTGGGGCTTAGCATGTTGGCTCACACACAAAACAATGATTGATGGATTGAAGATGACATGCTTGAATGGGTACTGCATAAGGTGATGCAGGATTGCATTACAGCATCTCCCAGACATGTGACATATGGTCTTAGCTCTACTACTTCACAACCTAGACATTGGTTGTTCACAGCTTGATGTAAGTGTAAAATCCCAACACAGACTGGACTGGTTCATGGTAATAGCCATGGCATTCCATAGCTTGCTCTAGTTGTCGGTGCTTAGGCAGAGTGTTAACTCAAGTCTTTATTCCATCTGTTCCCCTAATGATCCCATGAACATTACATGGGCTGCCTCTAAGATCTGGAACTTGATCATTCCCATTTATACATTGTTCTCACATACTGTGAGTCCAAATATTATCACGCCTGTGCTCTCTGAGATTCCTAAAAGTGAAAGGTTGGACCTGTTGTCAGCTGGGAACATGATAACAGTAAAGAGGTCCTTATGTAACATCTCTGGATATGTGGTTATCCCACAAGATGTAGATAACCTGCCTATGCCCTGTGGTGCATGGTCACAACTACTACAATGTGCTGGACTATAGCTGTCCTATCCTTGTGTTTAACTTTGTGGCTGTACTGATGATGATAATTATACTATATGCAACCATTGTAGTATGGTAAACGTGATGATTATTTTTGCTTGTGTCATACTATAGGTATCTGTTGTATATCTGTAAGTATGATCTGCATAGATACCATCATGGCAGCAGTTACTTGTGGACATGATGTTCAACTGTGTTATGTGCAGTTGTGGGATGTCATGCTACATAACTGATCTAACTGAACTCACTATCCCCAACCTTCTCACCCCAGTCTGAGCACCAGTTGTATACCTGTCAACATCTTAGTGCAAGAAATCTGGATAAAGCCTGACAAAATGGGGGGGGGACACAAAAAGGGGCAGGTTTTAAATAATGCTCATATAAACTTAGAAAGTTGCTAAACTAAAATGGTTTATGTTAATATGCATTTTCTGAAGATTATGAAGTCTGAAACTCAAATGTATGTCATTATTTGGTCACTTCATTCCTCAGATAATTCCAGTGATTTGTCAGAAAACCACAAATTTTATGAGGAACAGACCAAAAATATGAGGCAAAAGTCTGGACATTCTGTGAAAATCTGGATAGTTGAAAGGTATGATCAGCTGCGAGCAGCCCCTCCTCCAACATCACATTGGTCTGTATGCCTTCTGATGGTAACAATAGCAATATTCCTCTTTGAATTAGCTTTATTACAGAAAAAAGCCCTACATGGTGTCTTACAATTTGTACTTCGGCCTTAATGTGCAACAGTGTTCTACAGTAGTGGCCAAAAAAACAAGGCCACTTCAATGTTTCCAATATTGCCTTTCTTTTTTTTTTTTGCATTACAACAACAATTACTGTATCTGCATTCAGCCTGACAAGCTAATATTTATTGGAAAACAGAGAAAAACAAAATTCTACACATCTAACAGTCAGTATTTGGTAGGATTTCCCTTATTCTTCAACACAGCCTTGATACGAGATGCCATGCTGTGAACCAGTGATTTGCAGTATTCCATCGTGATCTCAGTCACCCAAAAGTGTTTCATGACATCTTTTAAATACTTTTCTGAGGTTGGCCAATGTGCTGCCACTTTCTTCTTCATGCAATTCCAACAATTTTCTATAACATTGAGATCTGGTAAATTTGATGTCCAGTTTGGAAGGAGCTGAATGTGGTTGTTGGCAAACCATTTCTTGACTGTCTTGGCAGTATGGCATGGAGCCAAATCCTGCTGAAATATTGTTGTTCCAGAAATGTTCGCATGGAGTTTTACTTTTGACTTCAGCACAGAAATATACTTTGCTGCATTCACTTTTTCACCTTTGTTGCGTATATGAATTCCGCAATGCCTTTTCGCTGAGGTGGCTCCGCATACCATGATGGATGGAGGATGTTTGACTGTCTTAATCATATACTTTGGATTCAGCCTGACCCTTGCACTTGCTGAAACATACTTTCATCAGTAAACAGCATTTGTTCCCACCACTCCGCAGACTTATCTTTCAATATATAACAAAACTTTATCCAATCTTGAAGCTACTTCTTTGTCATCAGCGGTTTATTAGCTAGTCTTCTTGTCACCAGATTAAAATATTCTGCTAGATGTCATCTAACTGTTCTGGAATTGATATTAATTCCCTGTTCTTTAGCCAGATGAGCTATTCAAGCAGACAAAGTGTGAGGACTTGATGTAATACCGCTCAGACATCTATCATTTCTGAGTGATGTTTTGCGATCACAGCCACAGTTAGCATGATGTGTTGCACCACCCAAATGAATGGTATTTTGTACTCCACATCGCAAGGTATCCATATGTTTAGCAATATCACTTTGGGGGTAGTCTTTGGAATACAGTGTGCTATAACTTGTCCCTTTATAAAGTGATTTAAATCATGCCTTCTACCCCATTCTAACCAATACAGATCATATACATACATTTATTAATTCTAATACAATTTTCAGTAAAAATCACTGCAGACCAGGAAAACTGTATAAACAGGAAACAAAGATACTCTAAACAATCAAAAAAGCAAAGAATATATATATATATATATATATATATATATATATATACATGTAACATAAAATTAACCTACTGCAAACATTACAGCGCATTTTGTTGAAAAATGATTGGTGGCCTAATTTTTTGGGCACTACTCTATGCAGTTAAGGAATCATGTACAGGATGGGAAAAGCCTATGGCTCCACAAGCACAGGTTTATTTGTTTATAGTTTCCACAACCTGTAATTTTGGCTTCTCTGGCATTTACAAATATCCTCATCGATGCCGTCATTTGCCCCAAGTGTAAATTATTTGTAGTCAGTCCCAAAGGCATATACAGCAGAAATGATGAGTAGAACATGTGATAATTCTGGAACTCAAGTGCCACTCTGAGAGTGCTGGAGGAGAGTATAAATGAATATTGCAGTTAGAGTGGTGTCTCTGACAATATAGCTGGTAGAAGTGCAGCTAGACATTCAGTAATGCCAGCGAAGGATGTTAACAGTAGGTTTCTGAAACACATGGAAAACAACAAGTGGTATGGACAGTTAAGCTCTATGGCACAGAGAGGTAAAGCCTTGGATGGATCCAGGATGACCCAGGTTTGAATAATGGCTCTGACACTGGAACTGCCAGGTGGGAGGGATGGGAAATGATTGGTATACAACTTGCCTATCTTGTGGGTATGTATTGGTGGTTTTCTGGTATCCATTAGTGCTCCCATGCAAAGAGAGTCCTGTGTTTTTTGTTGGTGTGGTCACCACATATAATTTAGAACTTATTTTTGTTCATCGTTATTTAAAACTGGAAATATACTCTGCTGTACATAGTTGCAAATGAATCAAGCTATGAGAAGGAAAACATTTAATATTTGTTTTTATGCATTGCACATTTCAATATTTCCCATCTTGAACTCAGTAATATTTTTTAACATTTAGATGCCCAGCTAATATTCCAAACAGTTATATAAGGAACTGATAAAAGAAAACTAAAATTATGAGCACCTTCTATACAAATATTTAAACACCTTAAGTAATCTGCTAACTCAGATAGCAAAATGTCTGTCATACAATACTCAGCTTATATTTTTACTTGTATTTCTATAAAGTAGTGTGTTGTTAGAACTTCTATGGGCAACATCTCAGTTTATTGAATGCTTGTGTGCCTAAGCTGACAACTGTACTGTAGTCCCTAAAGTAATTTTCAGTTAGGAAAGTTCTGCATGTTTTAATTATTCATTAGAAAACAATCTAAACTGAAGCATGGCATTTCTACAGAAATCAGCAAACAGCCAACAACATAAGAAACATACAAAACTGCTGGAGCAGGAAGGCAAGATGTACCTGTTCTTATAGTAAAGCCAAAGCTCGGACCAAGATAGTAAAAAAACAGAATTTATTGAATAAAAATAATGCTACATATCCTCGTTAAGCGCTTTCATCCACAAAATAGTGGACTTCATCAGAACACTTTAGCAAAAAACTGCCTGATATTTAAAAACATGTTGGCACCAACAGACTAACCATCATTCCAAATTTAAAGTAACATTGGCTAAAATAATATATATACACAACATCAAAATTGCTTCTATAGAAATATCAAATATCTTTATAAACATTTAATTGAATGGTACATACTTCTCTATACATAACCTTGCAAACAATATTGAATGGTAAAGACTACTTCATAAATGATGCTACAAAATGAAACGTCCAATACCATGGTCTGTCATTTTAAAACCAGGCACTGGTGTAATCAGATGTAAATCAGATGCTTTGAGTCTGCACAAAAGGCATTAATTATTATTTAACAGGTTCTTTTGAAAGTTACAATCTTCTGTTTTTTTAAACCTTGTATATAATGAATTTGTTTGGTAAGTCGGCTAAAGAATCAAGGAAATGTACCCTCCTTAGCAGACAGGTGTGATAGCGGAATGCATTGGATTGGCTATGAAAAAGACAGTTGTCATGAGCTGTTGCTTTTGTCCACTGTTACGGGTAATTGAGACACTCGAACAACAACTTGACATATGCATGTCAGTCATGCATTATTATTTGTTGACATGCATGCACTAATCTTTTTTCCCAAATTTGGTGCTGTACCCACCTCATCCTCTACTTTCTCATTGTAAGAGGAGTATGCAATACACCCTCGCATACTTATGCTCAACAGAATTACATTGAATTGACACTGGTAACACTCACATACATGCTTTACTACCAACCATATTTATAACTATATAGCATTCCAGGATAATAAAATGTAGGATATAGCATTTCAGGATAATAACATGTAGGATATAGCACGCAGGGATAATAAAATGTAAGATATAGCATTCCAGGATAATAAAATGTAGGATATAGCACACAGGGATAATAAAATGTAGGATATAGCATTCCAGGATAATAAAATGTAGGATATAGCATTTCAGGATAATAACATGTAGGATATAGCACACAGGGATAATAAAATGTAAGATATAGCATTCCAGGATAATAAAATGTAGGATATAGCATTTCAGGATAATAAAATGTAGGATATAGCATGCAGGGATAATAAAATGTAGGATATAAACTAGGTATACCAAAGAAACTCCAGTTAAATCCACAAGGCACACTGGAACACACACCAACAAATCTCCAAAGGAACTCCAGGCAAGAGCAGAACTGAAGTCAAACTTGTTAAGCAACAATTTATTTCCACAAAGCTTTTCGTTCAACTGATAGCCAAACTTCTTCAGACAAACAGAGCAAACAACACCACACCCATATATACATCTCCCTTTACAAACACATGTTAAAACTAATTAACATTTAAAGGGACTATACCATAAATAACAAGACTGCAAGTTAAAAGTAAAAAACTTTTATACATGATCAATCAAATATTACCCACTAAATAAAACCCAACATCCTCAAATGCTGGACATATAAAAATCCTACTTAGACTAATATAAAATAAACATAATTCAGTAAAAAAAATCAAACAATCATGAAATGTTACTCCAACGTTCACATTTCAAGATTTATAAAAACATGCTGTTAATATAATGCTTAAATCTCATACGAACATGTAGACTAATGGAAATAAGTACAAGCCAGTATATGTGCAACTACCATCAACACAAACATCAGATGGCCATTGCTCTATCTCAGGAGACTTCTTAATTTCAGTATGCACGAAAGAGAAACCTTGTTATTAAGACCCGGAGCTCTGTAAGTATTCAACCTCAGCTGCCAAATTAATTCCTGTCTCTCTAACAGTAACTGGTAAGGGCCCCCTTTTACATCTGATGTAATTTAATTTAAAACCCTAAAAGAGTGAGTGGGATTCTCACTACAATGTTTGGCCAGGGCATTCTCTAACCTAGCCTTCCTTATGCTGTATACATGCTCATAGATCTTGTCTTTCAACTTCCTGTCAGTCTTGCCCACATAAAATGTAGGACAAAGCTGACAGGTAGCAAGGTAAACTACAGACCTCGAAGAGCATGTATATCTTCCTTTTATCCTGTAAGTTTTGTTAGCAATTGAAAAACTGGCCCCAGTTGCCAAGTGCCTGCAACAACTGCACGCCTCACACTTGAAAGTCCCATCAATCTGGTGACACATTCCACTATTCATCTCCACGATACTCTTTAAATTGTAACCTTTTCTGTAAGTGACATAAGGTCTGTCACCCAATTTACTTATTATGTCAGAATCAAAACTGAACAAACCCCAGTTTCTCACCAGGACACACTTTATTAAATCTGCCTCTATACTGTAAGGGGTAATAAATCTCATTGTAAAACTCCACCCATTATCCTCCACATTATTTTCATCAACGGAAACAAAAGAGTGGAATGTGTCACCTGATTGATGGGACTTTCAAGTGTGAGGCGTGCAGTTGTTGCAGGCACTTGGCAACTGGGGCCAGTTTTTCAATTGCTAACAAAACTTACAGGATAAAAGGAAGATATACATGCTCTTCGAGGTCTGTAGTTTACCTTCCTACCTGTCAGCTTTGTCCTACATTTTATGTGGGCAAGACTGACAGGAAGTTGAAAGACAAGATCTATGAGCATGTATACAGCATAAGGAAGGCTAGGTTAGAGAATGCCCTGGCCAAACATTGTAGTGAGAATCCCACTCACTCTTTTGTGTTTAGGGTTTTAAATCAAATTACATCAGATGTAAAAGGGGGCCCTTACCAGTTACTGTTAGAGAGACAGGAATTGATTTGGCAGCTGAGATTGAATACTTACAGAGCTCCGGGTCTTAATGGCAAGGTTTCTCTTTCATGTATACTGAAATTAAGAAGTCTCCTGAGATAGAGCAATGGCCATCTGATGTTTGTGTTGATGGTAGTTGCACATACATTGGCGTGTACTTATTTCCATTAGTCTGCATGTTCGTATGAGATTTAAGCATTATATTAACAGCATGTTTTTATAAATCTTGAAATGTGAACGTTGGGGTAACATTTCATGATTGTTTGATTTTTTACTGGATTAGGTTTATTTTATATTAGTCTAACTAGGATTTTTATATGTCCAGCATTTGAGGATGTTGGTTTTTATTTAGTGGGTAATATTTGATTGATCATGTATAAAAGTTTTTTATTTTTAACTTGCAGTCTTGTTATTTATGGTATAGTCCCTTTAAATGTTAATTAGTTTTAACATGTGTTTGTAAAGGGAGATGTATATATGGGTGTGGTGTTGTTTGCTCTGTTTGTCTGAAGAAGTTCAGCTATCAGTTGAACGAAAAGCTTAGTGGAAATAAAATGTAGGATATAGCATTCCAGGATAATAAAATGTAGGATATAACATGCAGGAATAATAAAATGTAGGATATAGCATGCAGGGATAATAAAATGTAGGAATAAGGAGTAACCCAACAAATATGTACAGCATGTTCTTTCATCTATTTGGTGGTATTGTCTGGTTTATTGGTCCATTTTCTTGGGACTCTGTGAGCACAGTGATAGTGTCCTTATCGCTTCAGTTTGTGTCATTTCTGTAAGTTCAGTTTCTAGTTGTGGGAAACCCACAACATTCTCCTTTTCATTTTTTGATTATGCCAGTTCAATGGGGCTTCAAATTCATTATTTGAAGAAATGTGAGAAGGTTGTAGAATTCAACTTGGTTTCTCTGTTTTGCCTTTCTTCTGATATGGCGATTTTGTTAATGAATTTGAAATGGATTGCTGTCTTTTTCTTCTGTTGTATTTTTACTATTCTGTCTGTGCAATGGGCACCAGCTTTGGCAAAGAAACTTTTTTTTTGTTTTTTGGAAATTTTGATCTGTCTATACATTTCTGTGTTTCTTCTATGGTTTTAAATATATCCTTCAACGTGTATAGCAAATCAAGGTACCTTAATTGGACTGAATGTAATTTTTCTCTGAAACTTTGGAGGTACTGTACCATGGTCTATCAGTTTAAAGCTAGGTACTAGCAGAGCCAGATCATGGCCCAATGTGGCCTTAGGCAGAATAGTGGAGCAGGGCCTCTCCCTCACAGCAGCTCCCCACCTCACCCTGACAGCACCATCCGCAGCCATTCCAGTGTCCTATTACTTGGCCGTTTCTCCCCAGTTGCCATAAAAACAGTTTAAATCTGTCAATTTGCATACTATTTTCTTCTTTACTTCTACAATGGCTACAGAGATTTAAAACTTGTATTTCAAATGTTATAGCTCAAACACTAATACCCATTTGCTAAATAAATCAATATAGTCTCACAATGAAAACAGACTTAGCATGAACAGTAAGCTTCTCTGCCCTTGAACTGATATTCATTGAAATGGCACTGAAACTCACATTCAAAGAAAATGCATCTGGCCAGTGGAGGATTAAGTTTACCTTCTGGATGTTTAGGACCATGCATACATGCATGCAATCTTTGATGCACCATCCTGATTGCATTAAATTATATTCCTTGTTTATTACAGCACCATTTGTTAGAGTGTATTTTAAGTTTGTAGGTTTAAGCATTTTTCCAGTAAGCAATGAAACAAAATGTATGAACCAGTAATGCCCATTACAGAACATTTCAACCACAAAAGGCTACTGAAACTTCTGTCATTATAATCCACCAATATCAATCAATGTACAGTCTCTACAGAAGTAAAGGTCATCTGAACAATTCCACATTAAAGATGTCTATAAGTAATGAAGTGGTTGCTGGTGGCAAACAACTTTACATTTCAGTGTTTCATGTACTAAATCAATGACTATTGCCTTTGAACAATAAATTGCCCATGTTATATTAAAAAATGATAAGCTGGTGATATTGCAATAGGGAATACCTGTCAAACCAGCAAAAAGTTCAGTTACTAAGCATCTCATCCAATGGAGGACACACTCAGGAGTGCAACACCCCTATCCCCCCTTAAAGAGCACTGCAATATCAGCACTCCATCTACATGTTGTGGGAGTAGAACCCACAACTTTCTGCACCAAAGGCAAGTATACCACCTGTTGTGCTACTAATACTACTTTCAAATTCTATAGCACAAACAGTGATGATTGCCATTTGCTAAACAAACCGGTTACACATTGAAAACAGACTTAGCATGAGCAACAATAAACTTATCTTCCCTTGAAACTCAGGATTTTGTCCTCAGATTTCAGACTCAGACCCAGAGGAGAGTTCTCTTTCTGATTCTCCCTGTAGGAGTTTCTCTTTCTCTGAGACTGTTGCTAGAAGTTCCCAGGGTTTTCAGTGGGATAACAGTGAGGTTTCTTAGTCCCTCAAAAAATATTATGAGTTGTTACAAAAGGATTTTCCAGAACCTGCACCCATTCCTCCTGCCCCATCTGCTTTAGAGGATGTGTGTTTTACTGCCTGTAATTTTCCTGATAGTCAGCCAACTGTCCCTAAAAAGGCATATAGGAAGTATAAAGTTTGCCAGTCTTTTAAATTTTTACACACTATTCCCAAACTTGAGCCAGTGGCTATAGCCTTTGTTGACTTCTCTACTGCTAAGAATTTTAATTCCAATTCTAATCTTTCTAATAAGGATTTGAACATTCTTTGTAAGTATGGGAATAAGTGTCTATGTCTGCAGCTTTGAACTTCAGAATTTTAAATTGTCAGGCTCAGATGTTAAATTTTATTCTGACATATTGTGAAGATATAAGGAATGTTTTATCTACAGTTTCTTCTTATGAGAACCTGCTGTAAATAACTTAGTTTCTTCTATTCCTCCAAAGCTAGCTAGGAAAAAAAAATCACACTAAATCCAAGGACAACCACAAAGCATTCTATAGCTATGTCAAGAATCTAGATGACAACACCCAGATCTGCTCTGAGTTACAGCACAAAGGCACGAAAATTACAGAACCAGATGATATTGCCAACATCCTGGCAGATAGCTTCAGTGCTAACTTTAACCCCCACTCACCCCCTAAAGGGCCCATATCTATACAGGAAGAATGCAGAGTCCTTGTAATCACAACTATGCAGGCAAAAGCTGCACTCTCTAAAGCCAAAAACACAGCATCCATGGGACCAGACAACATCCCAGGCTGCATTTTACACAAACTTCAGAACAAACTGGCTCCCCACTTAAGCACCATGTTCAATAATAGCCTTGCATCAGGCTTTGTGCCCACTGAACAGCAACAGTTATCCCACTCCACAAAGGGGGAGCCACCACTGATCCCAGGAACTATCGACCTATTAGCCTGACGAGCCTGGTCTGCAAGGCCATAGAACGTATCATCATAGAACTCATAAAGAAAGACATTGGTAACCTCCAGACTCTGGATCCCACCCATTTTGGGTTTGTGAAAGGCAGATCATGTCTCCTGAACCTGATCGACTTCTTTGAGGCAGTCACCAAAGCTGTGGATGAGGGTAAAGTGGTTCACACAGCCTATCTTGACCTCGCCAAAGCTTTTGACACCATTCCCCCATTCTGGAATTATAGCTAAACTCACTAAACTAGGTATAAATCCCTACGTCACAAGATGGGTTGCCAACTGGCTCACTGACAGAACCTACACTGTAAAAGTTGCAGACTCCAAATCTGATCTCAAAGCAGTGACAGGTGGAGTACCACAGGGTTCTGTCCTAGGACCTCTCCTGTTTGGTATCTACTTCTCTGAAGTACAGGCTAACACAGAAGGCCTCTGGCTAACAAAGTTCGCAGATGACTGCAAACTAGGAGCCATAGTCAAGTCCCCAAATAATGTGGACATCCTACAGAAGGGCCTCACTGAGACAGATGCCTGGTGTCAGAGAAATGGCCTCAAACTCAGTGCCAAAAAGTGCAGTGTCATCCCCTTTGGTAAAAACTCTGTACCCATGAACTACCATATAGGCAGCAATCTACTTAACACCGAATGCGTGATAAGAGACCTTGGGACCCAGGTGGACAGTAGTCTCTCCTTTGATAGTCACATCACCACAGTAGTCAGGAAGTCCTTCTACGTGGCACACCTCATCATAAAAGGGTTCTGATCCAGGAAAAAAGAGGTCATTGTTCCCCTCTACTCGACACTCATTAGACCCATTATAGAGTACAACGCTCCTTTTGGAATGTACCTCACAAGACATCTGCAGCAGCTGGAAAGGCCACAGAAGTACCTCACAAAGAGGATTACTGGCCTAAAACAAATGCCCTACACTGACCACCTCAAAAAACTCTAGCTTTACTCTGTAGCATATCGTATACTCCGAGGTGATCTCTGCCTAACATATAAAGATATGTCAAACCCAGAGCTATTGAACATGCAACACCTAAAGAAATCCCAATCCCTCTGAGCTACACTCTCTAGGGACCTAAACCTTGTCACCACAATAAACAGGACACACTGGAGGGATAGATTCCAGTCCCAGAGACTTCCTATACTCTGGAACAAGCTACCCATCTATGTCAAGCAAAGTTCTTCATTAGCACTCTTCAAGAAAAATCTTGATGAGTGGATGGGAAATAGGAAATACACCCCTGGGATAATTTCTGTGTCTCTGCTCAACAGTGGCACAGGAAAATAACTTTATTGGGTGGCGTAAGCCATGGAACCTTGCTGACTAGGCTTATGTAGGCCCTTGGGCCGATAGCCTAGTACCTACCTATGAACCTATGAACCTATTGCACAAGTCACTACTCATTGTTTGCAGTGTGTGTATGACTCTGTTGATACTTCTTTCAGGGCTATTGTCACTTGTACAGTTTTAAGGAGATTTACTTGGCTGCATTCTCAGAACCTTCCAGATTATGTTAAAAATTAGATTTTAAATTCTCCATTGGATAGAGATTTAGTGTCTGACCTATCTGATGCAAAGGTCATCAAAAAGTGTGATGAAAGGAGCAAGCTGATCCAAGGGAATCTCTAAGATTTTTCAGCCCACCTTTTCCCAGTTGTCCAAAGGAATTTCTTTCACCTCATCTAATTTTGGAAAAAAAAAAACAGAAAAACAAGTCTCAACAGAATTCAGGTAAAAAGACATTTAAGAAGTGGCAAGTAGTGTCCAAAGAGAAGTTTCATACCTCCCAATACCAGTGATACTCCAACAAGTCTAAATGACTATTCAAGACACTTTGTGACCCCCTTTACCCTGGTCCTCTTTTTCTTCCAGAAAGTCTGAATCTCCATTTTTCTCTTTGTTAACAGATTGTTTCAGACAAATGAGTTCTGAAAATCATTCATCAGGGTTACAGATGGCAGTGGGAGGAAATGTCTCCTTTCCAAGGGGTCATTCTTCATCCTGCAGATCAGACTGTTTTGTTTCCACCCATTCATCATCACATGCTGTCCCAAGGAGTGATAGAACCAGTTCCTCCTTCCCAGGTGGGGAATGGGTTTTATTCAAGGATGTCCCTTGTCTCGAAGAAAGAAAACTCTTCCAGATCAGTTCTGGATCTTTCTTCCCTAAACCTGTTTATGATAGTGCCCAAATTCAGAATGATGTCACTTCACAACTGTTGTGTCTTCTTCCTCTTTCATGTTTCCTGGTAACTCTAGACTTAAAAGATGCTTATCATTGCATTCATATTGATCCTTACTTCAGGTGTTTCTTACTGTTTTATGTGTCTGGATCACATTATCATTTATCTGCCTTACTCTTTGGACTATCCACTGCACCAAGAGTGTTTATGAAGTGTCTGTCTCCAGTTATAGCATATGGAAGGCTACAGGGTGTCCAGATTTTTCCATATTTAGATGACTTGCTTATGTTTGGAGAGTCTTTTTCATAATGTCAGGAATCTCTCTGACTTGGGTGAGAGATGTCTTGCGCAAGCTGGGATTCCAAGAGACAATTCAGAAGTCTTTCTTGACTCCTTCACACAAGATTGTGTTCCTGGGATGCCAACTAGACACCTCAGTCCTAAGAGCTTTTCTTCTACACTGTGAGGGAATACTTCAGGATTTGGGGTCTCATGGCAAATATGGTTCCAATGATACTCCTGGCAAGACTCCACATGAGACAAACACAGTGGTATCTCAAATCCCTTCGATCCCAGCATCAGCATCCTTTATCTTTTCAGTTCCCAGCGCTGGAGGTTGTCAGAAGAGAAATCACTTGGTAGAGGCAACATATATCCTTAAATCAAGATCTCCCCTTTTTTCATCCCTGCTCCAAAGCAGTCAGTTATCACAGATGCTTCAAACTTTGCTTGAGGAGCAGTTTCAGGAGAGATAAAAGTGCTGGGAGTGTGGGACACCAAGGGCAGATACAAGCACGTAAATATCAAGACAATGCTTGCCCTCATCAAGGCATTCAATTCTCTGAACCATCTTTGCTCCCTGGGAACTCTTCAAGTGGTTACATACAATACTACAGTGGTACATCAACAAGCAAGTGGGAACCAGGCTGTACTCACCTTTGCAGACTAGCCATGTTAGCTTGTGATATAGCACAATCTCACTCTACAGGCATCCTACATTCTCTCAGAGTAAAACTGTGACGCAAACAAACTGAGCAGGACCACGATAGACCCTCACAAATGGAAGCTAGATCAGGAATTTTACAAGATTTGATCCATCCATCGATCTATTGGGAGTTCCTCAAATAGACCTCTTTGCCTCCTCACTGAACAATCAACGGGCACAATTCTGTTCCAGGACTACATGCAAGAATGCCTGGAAGACAGAATTTTTTATTTTCTTTGTAAAGGAATGTTCCTGTATTCTGTTCCACTAATATCCAGGGTATTTATGAACATTCAGAAGGATCCCCCAAAATCATTGTCGTGATTCCCTTCTGACCAGGCAACCATGGTTCTCCATTCTTTGGAAATGACTAGGGTCACTTTCCACAAACTTCCTCAAATAGTTGATCTGCTCACACAAGAACAGGGATGTTTAATGCACCCTAACATCAGTCATCTTCAATTGACTGCCTAGATGATAGAGTTTTAATTTCTTTTAGGCACCTGTTTTCTGAGGAATGCAGTGGGAACTAATTAAGGTAAGAAAGCCTGCTACTAGACAATCACATGTTAGCAAATGGAAAAAGCTTTGCTAGTTGGTGCCAACAACATAACCATCACCCATTCAGGGCTAGTTGTTCTCTGGTTTTACAATATCAGTATGAGTTGCTATCTATCCTATGTCCTTTTTTATTCCTCTATCAATGATGATTTATCAGCCATTTCAGCATGTCTGCCCATGAATCCTCCTCTTTCAAGGCAATGGCATGTCAGAATAGTCTTGAAAGAGGTTATGCATAAAAGGCTGGGTCTATGTTCGGCTACCAAATTTAAAAAAGCTCGAACTGCATATTACAGAATGGAAAACAGCGAACTGCAACATTAGCAAACACTGACAACAGCAAAAAAAAAAAAAAACTTCAACGAATGGCCATAGTTGACCAACAACCAGGAAGTAATGCAATGCACAAGGTAAGTGAAGGTAAACCTTTTAGAATTGCCCTGTCCCCCACTGTAGTGCGATCTTGGAGTTGGTATATATAGTTGGGGGGGGTGGAGGTGCATCCCCCCACCTTGGCTAGTTGTGTGCGATGTTGGCCAACTATGGACATTTGATTACTCTTTTCTCTGTTGTCACTGTTTGCTAACATTGCAGTTCTTGGTAATATGCATTTCGAGGTTTGTTTGTTTTTTTTTTAATTTGGTAGCCAAATATAGACCCAAAGGCCAAGTAAACTAGTGGCCCCCTCCTTGGAATTTTAATTTTGTGTTAGAGAAACTAACATTTGCTCTATTTGAACCAGCTAATCTGGATTACTTGAGGTTCTTAACATGGAAAACAGTTTTACTGATTGCTCTGACTTCTGTAAGAAGGGTATCTGAGTTGCAAGCTCTCATGGTGAGTCAGCCCTCCCTCATTTTCCACAAGGACAGGATTTCTTTGAAAACGAATCATTATTTTTATGCCTGAACTGGTATCGGAGTTAACTTTAAGTCAAACTATCCATCTCCCCATTTTCTTTCCTGAACCTTAAAATGAGAGAGAAATGATACCCCATAACTTGGATGTCCACAGACAACTCAAGTACTATCATGACATAAGTGAATATTTCAGATCATCAGCTCAATTGTTAATTTCTTATGAAGGTAAGATTAAGGGATACCTGGTGTCAAAATATACTAGTTCCAAACGGCTATTAGACTTTGTTATACTCACATGACAAATGTATTCCATGCAGAGTCAAGGCCCATTCTACAAGGACATTGGCTTCTTCTATGTGTTTTTGGAAAGGGCTGGATTCTAGAAATATTTTAGAAGCTGCTGCTTGGTTTTCTGTGCATGCCTTTGCAAAGTACTACAAGCTGGATTCCTTCTCATGCTTTGCCAGGACCATTCTCCAGGGGCTCCTGGACCCTTCTCCTTCCACCTCCCAAACATAGTTAGCTAAGGTAACCTAACATATAGCTAAGGCTGCTGCAGGAGTGATTTACATGAAGAACATAATACAGTTGCGTAAGGTGAACTTACCATAACAGTAGATGTTGGAATGATCACTGCTGCAGTATCTGCTCCTTCCCTCCACTCCCCGTGTTTTTTTGGTGTGTGTTTTTTATGCCAGGGTGTGGACATTTATTTTTTGTTATTCCTAGCCTTGCCCTTTCAGGGCTCAGCCCACTCTCTCTGCTAACAGGAAAGATCTGAAGGGCTTCATGCCCAAACTTTTATTTTAGTCAGCTCAGCATGAGCTGGTTGAAAGTTTGGGTGCATGGAAGGTGCGTGAAGCTTTGGAAGCTGGCCTGCTGTTATACCCTTGGCAGGATAAAACCCATATAGCTAAGGCAACTGCAGCAGTGATCATTCCAACATCTACTGTTATGGCACGTTTACTTACATAACTGTACTATCTTCACCTCCCCTACGTATCTTCCTCTTGTGAGGCTCTTATTCTGTGAGTCTCTTTATTTAGGACCAGGTTAAGTTACTGTAAAGTGCTTCTTCCTTAGAAGAGCACCTGCACTAATTAACTATAGTACTACACTTGTGCTGATAGGTCTTATAATAATGGTTAGATAAGTCTTATTTCCCCCAAGTTTCTACACTCTTGGAGGAAACTGAAGGTCAGCCATATTGCCTTCCCTCAGTTTCCAGGATCTTTTCAGGACTTGATATACTTAGGCATTGTAGCAAGTGCAGGATATTCATGGACAATTAATTACTACTTACTCCATCATAAAGTTCCTGTGAGAGATACAACTATTTAACTGAGACGGAGGTAATGCTCTCACAAAAAATATACTCTGTGAGTACCATATACATCTGTAGCACTCCACACAAACACATTAAAATTTGTCATATGCTAAGGCTGGAATATGCCTCTAATGACAAATATAACCAGCTCTCCGTGAAAATTAAGTACAACACATGCTGCTACATTCACAATTGAGAGTCACCTGGAAAAAAAATCATCCCAAAGCAGGTATTCTTTTATCCTCCACCAAAATAACATACCAGTTATTTGTGACTATAGTAAGACAAACAGGCTGGACAAAAACAGGATGATCAGAGATCCTTTTTCTATGCCAAGATCTCTTATGTCTCAAGGGCCCCCAAGGGCCTTAAGATGAACAAATACAGCTATGACATGGTGGTAGTCTATGTGGGTGTAAATGATCTGGTGTGTATAACTCTAAGGGAAATGCAGACAGATGTCTGTGAGCTCTCCATACATGTCAAAAGTGCAGTAAAGAGTCTGGTATTAAGTAGAATCCTACCTTTGCCAAGAATGATGCAGAGGTACAAGGAAAAGATAACTGATTTTCAACAGTTTTCTCACTAACTGGTGAATTCAAGGGGAATCCAGCATGTAATGAACTATTGCGCTGTCTAATTTGCTTTGTGAAGGATGGCTTGATCCTCTCATTCCAAGGCTTCCGCATACTTGCTAAAGCCTTTGCTGCCCCCATAGTGCCTTTTTATACAAAGTCCAGCTAATGGCCTGTTCTACACTAAAAAAACATGATTAAAAAAGCACTGGATAATATCAGTGTGATACTAGGAGTCCAGATTGCCAGACCTGATGCCATCCTGTCTTTGGAGCACATTAATATGTGCATTATTATTCAAATCTGGTTTAAAATAACAAAAAACATCCCGTCTATACTATGGATTTGCACCTGTCATGCTTTTAGACCCAATGGAAACTGTGGTGGAATATCCATATTTGTTAAAAACCACATTACCTCAAGACAGATTTCCAGAGATCCATGAACCAGACTTATTGATATTCACTCATCCTAAATAAAACCAGCCATCAGATCATAACATAAAAAAATATATATACTTGTTTTCCAGCCTTTCTAAGCTAGTATAGTCCAGTTTTCAGGTTAGTGCTGAATTCGGGTCTATATCAGAACATTGAAGTTTTAAAACTTCGAATGTTCTAATATCGACCACTATTCAGCGAACGCTAAAAATAGTGATGGTGCAGAACACCGATTTTTTTCCTAGGGAAAGAATTTGGTTGGCTGGTTCTGTCGCTTCGCTATTTTCAGCGATGTGGTGGAAAGTTACGGGTCAGGTTCAGGTAAGTCTGCGATTGTGTGGATGTTAGGGTTAGGGGTGGGTTAAGTGAGTTAGGGTTAGGGTGCAGGTGAGGTGAGTGTGCGATAATGACAAACTTTAGGGTTAGGGGCGGGTTAAGTGAGTTAGGGTTAGGGTGCGGGTTAGGTGAGTGTGCGATAGTGGCGGACCGTAGGGTTAGGGTTTAGGTAAGGTAAGTGGATAGATAGTAGTGGATGTACAGTTTAGTATAGGGTTAGATGTAGGATTTTAAGTGTATGTGTGTGGATTGCTGTTTTTTTGGTGTGCTTGTGTTGTATGTGTTTCGGAATAGCAAATTTTTTCCATGGGAAAAAATTCACTGTTCTAAATGTTTGATATTTTGCGGTTTAGATATTTTAGGTTCGATGTAATAGCATTTGCTATTTTCATCTTTCGATAGCGTGATATAAACGCCTGAATTCAGGGCTGTGTTACAAGTTTCTGTGTTTGCCCATACCTTACTTGGATAGAAGGAAGTTTCTCTGTTCACCTGTGAGAGAGGGGAGTTTTGAACAGCCTGTATGCCCCTGGAGGAGTGGTTTCAGCCCAGAAATTAGAATTTTATTGGCCATTTTGGGGTAATTTCTATCTCTTTCATTTCCCTGCTATAAAACTCGCATTTGCGAGGTTTTTACGCTTGTATACAGCTCAGCAAGCTCCTGTCTGGTGCCCTGCAAAGTTCTACAGCAGCAGAGAGACAAAAGAGAGACTTTGGAGTGATTAAGTATAATTTTTCTGCATTTTCTTGCTGCCTTTAGCTAATTCTGCCTAAAATGTCAATTTGTCTCTGATTTAAAAAGCTTGTTTCAGCTACATATTGTACTTATTTTACTGCCTGCATTTTAACAAAGTCATTTTTGTGTTTAAATTACCTGTTTAACTGTTGTAGGCTACGCACTCAAGTGTGATAGCCATTTCTGTGCATTTAAAGTGTTTTTTTTTTTTTATTGTATCTGCTTTATGTTTCCTGCCTTTCTAAGCTAGTATAGTCCAGTTTTCAGGTTAGTGCTAAATTCAGAGCTGTGTTACAAGTTTCTGTGTTTGCCCATATCTTACTTGGATAGAAGGAAGTTTTTCTGTTCACCTGTGAGAGAGAGGAGCTTTGAGCAGCCTATCTGTCCCTGGTGGAGTGGTTTCAGCCCACAAATTAGCAGTTTATTGGCCATTTTGGGTTCATTTCTATCTCTTTCATTTCCCTGCGATAAACCCGCATTAGTGAGGTTTTGCGTGCCAGGCAGCGCTGGTTAGCTAGGGTATAACTATTCCCGGCTCCATAAAGTCTAGTCTTCAATTTTTCCCTTGGAACTAGACAAACTTTCAACTTAAGCACTCAAACCATTCACTTTTCAGCTCGACACGTGCTCAAAACACATAGCTAGCAATAATAAACCTTAGCACTAGACCTCCCCCTTACTGTAGAGAAGGACAAGGCTCTCTATTCGACCTTATCAGCCAATCAGTAAAACAGTTCACTGTACCTATTCAGGCATGTCCAAAGGGCAGTTTTAGGTGTACTCTCAGGTCCAATTGGTGAATCTGAGCATTTTGAGGCAATGTTACAACTGCCTCATGTACACAGACAACCCTTTACTCCTACCACCAAACACTAATACATGCAAGAGATGTAATTACACAGCCAAACTGGAGGTTAAGCTCTCTCAACCAAAGACTGGACCAGGCATTCAAGAAGAGAAGGGAATTACTTGCATCACACCACCAGTCTCACATAGTCCTATGAAACCAGCACCGGCAAAAAAAAGACATAATTACACGAAAACATACTCGGAGGCTCTAAATAAAAATCTGCAAAAGCAACAGAGACCTCCAAAGCAGACATGCAAGCAACCACCACCCCCCAACACAAACCATGAAACACATACTTCACAAAACCAGTGTGCCATGCAATCACAGCCCTTAAGGCAAAATAACATACCCAACACAGTAGTAATAGGTGACTCTGTAGTCAGGCACACTGACATCCCACTCACTAGGCTGAACAAGGAGAAGGTTACTGTTAGCTGCCTGTCAGGTGCCAGGATCCACCACATAACACAAGCACTCAGGTCACTCCAGAACAAGTACAAATATGACTCTGTCATTGTCCATGTTGGTGTGAATGACCTGAGCCATACCCCCCTGGACTACATGAAAAGAGACATGGAGGAGGTCTCTGATCCCATATCCCAGGCCGGTATTACCCTGACCCTAAGTAGCATCCTGCCCTCACTCATAATGATACCACGGTATAAAGAAAAAATTATGAATTTCAACAACTGGCTAAGCTTCTGGTGTCATTCAAAGGGGATCCAGTCTCTGTCAGTCTGGGATGACATGCTCGACAAGCCACGCTGCTTCGCTAGAGATGGCTTGCACCTGTCACCCTTAGGATTTTGAATACTGGCCAAGGCTCTTGCCACCTCCATAGTGCCTTTTGTAGGCAAGGCTCAAAAGACAAATCCACCACCATAAACAGCACAAATAACAAAAAATTAAGGGAAATGCTACTCAATGCCAGAAGTCTAAACCTCAAAATGCATGCACTCAAGGCACTCCTCAGTATGGAGAAAATCGATATATGTGCAGTAACAGAAACCTGGTTTAGCACCCCACACTACCAGGCTACAACTCATACCATACATTTCAGCCACAAAACCAGGACCGAAATACAAAAGGTGGGGTCGTATCCATATTCATCAAGGATACCCACACCTCCAGGTTAGTGGCACAGCACAATGCTTCAGAAATCATCCATGTGCAACTAACAACAGGCAAAACTGCAATACAAATTGTAGCTTGCTACAAATCATCCACCATGACCCAGGACCCCCATTCCACATTTCTGGAAACACTGGGAAACATAAAGGTCCTTCCAAACACCCTGATATTGGGTGATTTCAATTACCCAAACATTAACCCGGAGAACTACTCAAGTACTAACTCCCTTACCCAACATTCCTAGACTTTATAAACTCAAACACCCTGAATCAATTGGTCAACACTCCCACCAGGGGTGACAACATATTGGACCTGGTCATCACCAACATGGGCAACCATTGTTCCACACCGGAGGTCAACCCCTCGCTGGTTAGATCTGACCATAAACTAATCACTCTGGATATCCATATTCCGCCCCCACCCCCATTCAAAGAAACCACTGTGAAAAACTTTTCAAAAGCAAACTTCACATTACTTAAGACCGAGGTGGAAAGTTTCAAAACCCCCATGCTAAAGGATAATGCTGTCCAAGCTGCAAAATCCTTTACTAATGCACTCTACGGGCACCTAGAAGAATGCATGGATTGTGCTATCCCAAGCAAAACCAAGACTCACTCCTCCAAGAAAAAGAAACCAGTCTGGTAGACCCCTGCCATAAACAAGCTATACAATAGAAGGAGGAAACTAGTACAGAAAAGAGTAAAATCCCAAGAAGGCAAGACATCCCTGATCAGTATCAGCAAGAAACTGCGATTCCTCATAAAATCATCCAAGGCTAGCTTCAAAAGAAAAATTGCCAAGGACTCCAAAGATAACCACAAGGCATTCTTTAGCTATGTCAAGAATCTAAGTGGCAATTCTCAGATCTGCTCGGAGTTAGTGCAGAATGGCACAAAATACACTGAACCGACTGATATCACCAACATCCTGGCAGGCAGGTTCAGTGCAAACTTCACCCCCCTCTCACCTCCAAAAGGGCCCATAACCATACCAGAAGAATGTAGTGCCCCTGAAATCACAGACACTCAGGTTAAAACAGCCCTCTCCAAAGCCAAAAACACAGCATCAATGGGACCGGATGGTGTCCCAGACTATGTCCTACATGAGCTCAAAGATGAACTAACCCCTCACCTAAACACACTGTTCAAACTCAGCCTCTCTACAGGCTACATGCCCATAGGGTGGTGCACAGCAACGGTTATTCCACTCTACAAAGGTGGAGCCAAACAGACCCCGGGAACTATCGCCCTATAAGCCTGACTAGCTTGGTCTACAAGGCTATGGAGCACATCATCATGGATCTCATTAACAGAGACATTGAGAACCTCCAAACACTGTCAGTTCAGCTTTGTTAAGGGCAGATCATGCCTCCTAAACCTGGTGGACTTTTTTGAGATGGTTACCAAGGCTATAGATGAGGGAAAGGTGGTCCACGCAGCCTACCTAGACCTCGCAAAGGCCTTCTACGCCATTCCCCTTTCAGGTATTATAGACAATCTCACCAGCCTGAACATAAACTGCTACATCACGAGATAGGTTGCCGACTGGCTCACTGACAGAACCCACATGGTAAGAGTTGCAGGAGCTAGGTCTGGCTCTAAACCAATTACAAGTGGCGTTCCCCAGGGCTCAGTCCTAGGACCCCTCCTGTTCGACATATACTTCTCAGAGGTACAGGTAAGCACAGGAGGACTATGGCTGACCAAATTCACAGACGACTGCAAACTAGGGGCTATAATTGACTCTCCAGCTGACACAGACATCCTCCAAAAGGGTCTCACTGAGACAGATACCTGGTGTCAAAAACATGGCCTCAAGCTAAATGCCAAAAAGTGCATAGTCATCCCCTTTGGAAAAAAAACAAAGTACCCACAAACTACCACCTAGGTGGCAGCCCTCTAAATACGGAAGATGTAATAAGGGATCAGGGGACCCAAGTAGATAGTAAACTCTCCTTTGATAATCACATTGCCAAAGAGGTTAGAAAATCCTTCTATGTGGCCCACCTAATCACAAAAGGGTTTGCATCCAGATCAAAAGAGGTCATTGTGCCCCTCTATGCATCACTCATCAGACCCATCATAGAGTACAACTCCCCATTTGGGATGTACCTTACAAGACACCTGCAACAGCTGGAAAGACCACAGAAGTACCTCACCAAGAGGATCACTGGTCTCAAACAGATGCCCTATGCAGTTCGACTGAAGAAACTCCAGCTGTACTCGGTTGCATACTGCCTACCCAGAGGTGATCTCTGCCTGACATACAAGGCCATGTCCAACCCAGAATTGATGGACATGCTCCACCTAAAAAAAAAATATCCCCTCAAGCCACATGCTCTAGGGATATAAACCTTACCACAACAATAAATAGGATGTGCTGGAGGGATAGATTCCTGTCCTAGAGACTTCCCATGCTCTGGAACAAGATTACAATCTATATTAGGCAGAGCTCCTCGCTAACCCTCTTCAAGAAAATCCTTGACGAGTGGATGGGAAACAGAACGTTTATCCCGGGGATCACTTCAATGGCTCTGCTGGACAGAGGAGCAGGGAAGTAATCTAAGGGGGCAGTGAAAGCCAACACATTTCGGCTAGGTTTATAAATGCCTTCGGGCATATAGCCTAGTACCTACCTATGAACCTATGAACCTAAATCAGACCCTTTTGATAACCCCTGAAAACCATATCCAGCTCTTAAATATATTGGATGAACTTTTTATATACAAAAAACTTCATCATCCTAGGAAATTTTGACTATCTGTTGATAAACTGAGAGACCTATACCTTAAATGTAGACTATGCTCAAAAGTTTCTTGATTCCATAAAACAAAAATTGCCTGGGTCAAATAGTCAAAGAGCTCACCAAAGGTCAAAATGTTCTTGGACTGGTGCTTACAAATATGCCACCTGTATGATTAGAGAAGGGTATACCTGTGGGACAGTACAACTCTGACCACAAACTGATAACCTTTTTTCAAAATCCCTAAATCAGCTGAGGGAAATATAACGATATGCAAAGACCTCAGAAGTAAAATGCTCTGCATTTCTAAATTCAAATATAACTGTAGCCCCCAAAATGCAAACATGGCTAGTACTTATACAAGTAAATTCTAAGATCCCACAGAAAACTGTAGAAACTTGTCAGTCTCTAAAAAAGACTAAACAAAAAAAAAGGAAAGGAAATAGCAAACTTGCCTGGTGGTCCACATTTATAAATAAATAAATAAAACATTAAGAGAAAAAAGCTCATTAGCATGTACAGGAAAAATGAAGACCCACAAATCAAGGCTAACATCAAAAGGCTATCCATGGTATTGAAAAACACTAGCAGATAAAAACTAAAGTTTCCCTTTAAGTTAGTCTAGCATTGGAAACAAAGCATTACAACAAATCTTAACTACATCAGGAACACCCAACATTGCTCTGAACTCCTAACATGGCACTACCTACGTTGATCCTGTGGATATCACAAATATACTGGCAAAGAAATTAGTGCTAACTTCACCCCCAGAGACATGTATACCAAATCCACATATACCTAAAGACCTACACCCCGCTATTATCACCAAAGAACACTTGTTAAAAGTACTTTCCAAAATAAACAATCCACCCTCTATGGGACCTGATAACATACCAAACCATCTGCTAAACATGCACTACTGGACATGGTCCTACAACTATTCAGCCTTAGTTTGCCCATTGCCTTTGTCTCCAAGGTTTGGCACACAGCCGTTTTGATGCCTCATCACAAGGATGGTCCCACCACAGACCCTGGGAAATACAGATGCATCCACCTGTAAGGCTAATCTGCAAGGCCATGAAATGGGTTATAACCTTCCCAATAATGTATGATATAAAAATCTTATTTGATCTGAACCCCAGCAGTTGAGCTTTAAGGATAGATCCTGTTTAATGAATTGGGTAAATTTCTCTGAGAGGGTAATGCAAGCCATGGGCAGTTGTCATGCTGCCCACACAGCATGTCTCAACCTTTCCAACACATTTAATGCTATACCGCATGGCAGCATTACAAACAAACTAAAATGCACTCCAAATCAATTCCAATGTAGATAACTGGCTAACTAACAGACTGAGGAACAGAACCCACACTATGAGGGTGGCAGGAGCAGCCAGAGAGAGCATGAAAGTAATCAGTGGGGTAGCACAGGGTTCCATGCTAGGATCTTTGCTATCTGGCATTCTTCTCTGATCTCCAAAGCAAGCATCAGGAACTCTGGTTAACCAGGTTTGCTGATGATTGTAAACTGGGTGTTGTACTTGAATATCTTTCCAATATGCAGAAGCTACAAAGTGAATTTATACATATTAATAGCTGGCATGTGGACAATGGGCTATAGCCAAATGTTAACAAAATACAACATTGCTGCATTTGGAAAACAAACTTCCACTTGTCTTATAGTGTAGAAAACACCCCACTCCAAAATGAAGATGTTGTGGCACACCTTGGAATATGGGTACATACCTCCCTTTCCTTTCATCATCATGCTTCATGTTGCAACAGTGGCCAGGGAATCCAATTAGGCACAGCTGATCAGAAAGGATATGTTCTGTAGGCCCAAAGAAATTCTGACCTCTCTATATTCTCCACTGATCAGATCGTATAGAATACAAAGCCCCATTTAAAATGTACCTTACTAAATATATCAGGCAATTAGAGAGACTCAAAAGGTTCCTGCCAAGAAAGATCATTGGACTAAATGACCTGAGTTATCAAAAGAGTCTGAAGGCCTTGTCTTTGCTTTCATTGTCTTACAGACTCCTTAGGAATGATCTGTGTCTTGTACTCTGGGCCAAAGCCTCTTATTTCTCCACTCAAACAGTCCGTGAACACTAAAACCAGAGATCTGAACCTGATCCACCAAATAAATCATGGTAGAGAGAGAGAGAGAGAGAGAGATAGAGATATGTAATGCAGCAACTCCCCCTCCCCAAGACAAGAACCACCAAAGCCATGTTGTTGGCTAAAATAGCTACCCAAGCCAAAGGCAATCACAAGGCTTTTTAGTTATGTTTGTACTTTCAGAATCACAATGCAGCAATGTGCTGAGCTGATTTTGAACTGTGTTACCTAAGCTGTGGCGGAAGATATAGCTAATATACTGGCTGATAACTTCAGCTCAAACTTTAATCCTCTCTCCCTTCCATCTATCCTACAAGATATACCTAAAACCAGCTTGCCTTCACACACAAGACCAAGTCCTGAAAGTGTTATTAAAAACTAAAATACTGTATTGATGGGTCCTGGTAATATCTCTGGATGCATCTGAAATAGCATGAAGCACAATTTAGCCACCCCGTCCCCCAAACAGCACTGTTCAACCTCAGCCTCAATGCAGGCTTTGTATCAAATGAATGGAGAGCAGCTACAGTCATCCCCTTGTATAAGAGAGGACCTTCAGCCGACCCAGGCAATTACAACATCATAAGTCTGACTAACATCATATGAAGAGCCATGGAAATACTTATCAAGAACTAATTAATAAGGATATAGGGAGCTTCCAAACACTGGACCCATTTCATTTTGGATTTGTCAAGGGAAGGTCCTGCTTACTCAACATGGTGGACATCTTTGAAAAGGGTATATAGTTGGAAATTAAAATTTATATTTATGAAAGATGAGTAGAATGAAAGAAAAATGGAGGCCCATCACACTAAATAACACAGATTATAAAACTGCTATGAGAATAATACAGGAATATTATAGAAGAAAGTATGTATGGTATAAAAGGGAAGGAATGCCAAGAATTGTTATTGTGAGAGACATTGTGCATAATATTCTCAGTAAAAGGGAGGATGTGAAACTTATGGTAGGTGATATTAGCATGGCATCTGATACAGAAGGACATAATGCTTTGTGGGATGTTATGGAGAGGTATGAAATAGGTAATAGAATGAGGACTTTGTGTATCTCAGAATATCAATATAATAGAGTGAGAGTGTTATTGAGTGGGTGGCTGAGTAAAGAAATGTGCATAAAGTGTGGTATAAGACAAGAATGTCCCATGAGTGGAATGTTGTTTGAATTGGTGATGAATGCAATAGTGAGTAAAGTAGCTTATAAAATGAAAGATGCTGGATACGGGATGCAAAAGGAGGTTTTGACATACACATAATTGTAGTTGCTAAGAACAAAATATGGGTAACAGAAGTGCTGGCTTGTCTAAATGGATGTTTATAGGAAATGGGAATGACTTCAAATAAAGATAAATTAAGGTTGTGGGTGATGTGGTGAAAATTGGTGGTGTGTTTTTTTCCATGAATAACATGGCTTTGCTAGGGATAAAATTTGGGAAAAATTATTTAGTTGTGATACAATGGGACACCTTGATAAAATAAATATGTCTTATGTGGAAGACATATACATTATCACTGAGGAAAACATTTTATCTGGGGAGTTCTGTATTAATGGGAAAAATAACATTTGTGTTAAATGTTTATATGATCACAGAAAAATATTAAAAGAAAATTGTGCAACTGTTGTTTTCTTTTATACTGGGTTCAAGATTAAACCCATTGAAAAGAGGTGTGTTGTATATGAGTGAAGATGAAGGGGGATTGGGGTTATTAAATCCAGTTGCTTGTTCTGCTTCTTTAAACTTGCATAGAGTATTAATGAGGGTAAAGAAAGAGAATGAGAAATTAATAGTGGTAATCTTAAAATAAAATGTTACCACCATGAAATAGGCTCTCTATCCATGTAAAACAGAGTTCATTCCTGACCCTATTCAAATGAAACCTTGACAAATGGATGGGGAAATTGTAAATTTACCCCTGGTATGGCCTCCATGTCCCTTAATGGACAGAAGCTGTCGATAATAAAACTATTATCCAAACCCCCCTTACAAATCATTATATACCTACCTACCAACATGCCCCTTCCCATATGATACTTGGACCATAAATGGTTTGGGATGCATGGCTAAGCTTGTAAGGGCCCTAGTGGTCATTAGCCTAGTAACAACGCATGGACCAAGATAGTAGAGCATCAGGATTTCCTATGCAGAATGTTAATAAATAAGTTACCCGCAATGGAGAATATGACGCATAAAAAGAACGTTGAAAGTGTGTGATTATTTTGTGGGGAAAGAGACAATGCAGCATATTTTTTGAAATGTAAAAGAGTGGTGAAACTCTGGAAAAAGTTGTGTGAATAAAAATGTTTTGAGAATATTAATGGCATAAATAATATATAGATGAATATGATGTATAGGAAGAAAAAATATCTAAGAAGGGTAGATACGATTATTTTATATAATATGGGTTAGTTGGAATGAAGGATTAAATGACATTCTGTTTAATGGGAAATGGACTTGGGCAGATACACTGCAAAAAATTAGATTATAGTTGTGGAAGGAGAAGTGGGTTTCAATTATGGAAGAATAACAATATGGATGTTATAAGAAAAATGATAAATAGTAAAAGAGAAATGTGTATACAGTATATGTGCCTGTAAATATGTGCATTTTGTAAATATCCAAAGCACTAACCAAAAGATGTGTCCAAAAAACTAAAATACAACTTCAAAACACACATTCCATCACCGGAGCTATATCCCAATGTTTTTAATTAGCACTTTTGTTCACTTCATTAAACATGTAAACTTCATCAGATTAAAAATTTCCCTCATCTCTATTACTTGCAATTTATCGACTGAGGAGAACAAACTATTGAGGGAGCTCATCAGTAATCAGTCGATTAGAATAATGGAGCCTGGCAAGGGGAGTGGTGCTGTGCTGACAGACTGTTTCTTATATTCTCCAAAAATGTTACAATATCTTAATAATGGTGATTTTTTGTGGGCGTTAGTGAAAATGAAATTAACATTGTATACCAGTGGATTGATTTTTGGCTGAATGACATTACCACCAATTTTGGGCCGGATTATGCCACTTTAGAATTTTTGAGGGTTGACAAACCTGTTATACTGAACATCTTTGGTATTCAAAAGGTTCACAAATGACTTTGTCCTGTTGTGGCAGTGGGAAGTTCTTAAATTGAGCCTTTTGCCAAGTTTGTGGATTATACCCTAAAAACATTTTTTATGATTATGTTCTTAAGGATACTTGGCATTTTTTGAATGAATTATACCATGTTCAGTTTGATGAAGATGTTACTTTTTTGCTAATTGATGGAAAGGATTTGTTCTTAATAATTCTACATCAGGAGGGTTTGCGATGGTTTCGTGAAGTTTTAACTAGTAGCACAGAGTTGTCTTCTAGTACTATCACTTTTTTGGTTGAAATCATAGACATTGTGTTGTCTAATAATTATGTATTTTTTAGTCCGAATATTTTAAACAGGTTACTTGGGTAGCCATGGGGGCATCGCAGCACCAGTTTTTGCAAATATCATTTTATCATGGTAGGAGAAAAGGTTTGTTTTTCCCTCTGGTTTTGCAAACAACAGCAAGATTTACCTGAGATATTTGGATGATGATTTTATTTTATGCATAGACAATTTCCACCTAATTGATGACGTTTTGAGTTACATCAATAACACTACATCATTTTTAACTTTCAAAAGACATTATAACTCTTTGGAAATTGATTGTTTTGATGTTAAAATGATAAAAGAAGTTGAAGATGGTTGTTTCTCCTCAACAATGTATAGGAAGGAAACATATTCTAACAGTTTATTGCACTTTAACAGTCACCACCCTTTATGGCAGAAAAGAAATGTGGTTAAAACTCAGTTTATTTGATTGTCACGTCTGATTTCTGATGATACAAAATTTGGTGAAGATGTCAATATTTTAACACAAATGTTTCAGGACAAGTTCTACCCTTTAGACTCTATACAACATTTAAATAAAGAAGTTATTACAGAGAGGTCCCATCATTGGAAAGCCATTTTGAGGTACAGGCTTGATGTCCCAGAGGTAAGATCAAATATGAGAGCCCCAGTTACAGAAGAGAGTGTTAATAATGATATGGTTAACAATAATTCTTTCCCTAGAGCACTAGTGTGTGGTTACAGCTACCAAGGATACTAAAGACATTCTTACAAGAAATTAGTTTAGCTTATTATGCCCAGGGTTTGGACAAATTTTTGGAAAAAGGCCCTATTTTTGTATTTAGAACAAGGGTCAATTTAAGGAAGAGATTTAAGAATTGTGGCATGAAAAAGTGGGAAGATAATATGGCTGTGAAGAGTATGTACTAAAGTGGTACCTGTAGCCAGTGTAGATATGTTTTTGAGGGTGCTAATTTTTCTACAAGCATGTTTCCATGGTTGGTTTACCTAATGGAAAATTCAGTTGCAGCCCTAATGGTGATATCTCTTTAGCACGATGCAGTTCATGTCCTGCAATTTATATTGGCAAAACATTAAGGATCTGAAGGTCAGAATTTACCAACATATTTACACTATTATTTAAACATTCAGAAACATGCAAATTTCAAGAAATGTCTATTTTTGTACAGGAAAAAGTTCCTTTTTTGAGAGGGGTGGTAATTGGGAAGTGCATGTTGAAAAGCAAAAACTTCATTGGCAAATATTGTTAGATGCCATTATTCCCCCAGGCATTAACAATAGGATATCTCTCAACAGTGGTTTACTGTCTAATAAGGCTGGGAGGGTGGCCTAATGGTTAAGGTGTTTGCCTTACAAACACAAGATGCAGGGTTTGAGTCTCACAAAGTATAATTGGCTAGGCTTAAAATGGCTCGCAAGGGCAGTTAGCTTAGTACTAATCTATGAATCTATACGAATAGTTTATATTATGCCACAGTGAGTGATTAACATTTATGACATGTTTTACTACCATTAGGGTTTAATATATCTGAGTTTATAGTTATTTTTTAGAGTAAAATAGAAATAATTGACTTATGAACAAGATTTTATCATAAGATACAATTTTGTTATAAAATAGTTTTATTTTTTAAAGTATGTCTTAACAGCCACTAGATGGCAATAAATGATTGCACTATTTAAGAAATAGAGCTGAGGGAGATTTGTAATCTCATGAAGTGTGTGTGTTTAATGAAGTGAACAGAAGCACTAATTAAAAACGCCATTGGGATATATCTCTGGTGACTACACGTGTGTTTTTAATTTACATTTTGCAAATATGTTAATAACTTTTTTTATATTGTGTTAAATAAAAGACCCCCTACTCTTTTCCATACGAACCTTGTGATCATTTATATCAACCAGAGTTACCAGTGACTCAAGCAGATGTGACCTCAATTTAATATCTCTTCAAAAGGACAACACACTTGGGAGTGCAGAATCCCCATTATGTTGCACTGTATTGTCAGCAATCAATTTGCTCGGTGGTGAAATAGAACCCAGAGCCTTTTACACCAAAGGTCTGTGTGTTACCTGTTGTGTCACTGACACAACTTTGATGCATGGATGAATAATAGAAAATTTTACCTCAGGACTAACCCCCTATACTACTAATGGACTAAGGCAGCTCCTAAATGCTTTGTCATTAATGAGTCTCCTCAAATTATGTTTAGTAAGATCCCAGTTATTCTAACTGAGGGTAATATATAATTATTGACCATGGAATGGATAAGACCAATCTAACACCAAACAGGATTGATTAATTCATGCACCAAAAGGAAAATTGGTTATGGTTAAAATGGCCCACAGTGGCCTAGTACTGGTTATGGTTAAAATGTCCCACAGTGGCAGCTGGCCTAGTACTGGTTATAGTTAAAATGGCCCAGAGTGGCAGCTAGCCTAGTACTTGCCTATGAATATGAGTCACATATGCATGACCTTTACACTCAGCAGTGATGCATGTGCAGCTTGCATGTCTCATAATGCAAATAGTTGGATCATAGGTCATATTGCAAATGGTACACATGCTGTGATCTACAGAACCACTACTCAGCAGTAAGGACAGATGCAACTTAATGTGTCCCAGAGGCATGCCCATATGTACAAGTATTACAGACAGTACAATAATTGTTCTTTTTTCAGCTTGTCTTGGTTAGGGGTCACCACAGTGAAACTCCAGTCCGCTAATGATTGGCAGTAGATTTTTACAGTGTCAAGGTTCCAGCTCGACACCCAACCTTCAACGAAGGCACACCCATTCTACGCATGTCTTTCTAACACCACTCGACCACAGGGAGGACATGTAGACTCCACACAGAAGGTACTCCAGCCGAGAATTGAACAGGAGAACCTCTTGCTTTGAGGCAACAATGCTACCGCTGCACCACCGCAGCTTACTACAGACAGTACAACAATAAACAGCAGAAATAAACTTAAAAGCTTAAGTAGCATACAGACAGTCTGCTGTAAAAAAGTAGAATGTTTACATTGCATTTTACTGTTGTATTATGGCTTAATTGTGTTAAAAATTACTTGGATAATCAGCATGATCCAACTGCACTTTGGTTAATCTGTAATTCTGTCTATATAAATGTGTGTTTGCCTCTGTGTGTGTACATGTGTATGTCTGAGTAATTGACTCTATTACCATTATCTTCCCATGTCCGTTGGGGGGGGCACATATTTAAAACAGTATATCTTTTAAGAAAAAAGGTGATGCTCAGTTGTTGTCAGGTTTCCATTTAGTGTTCTGCCATGACTGAAGTTGCTGTAAAAATAGTTTTTTGAAATAAAGTCATTGGGCATGACTGAATGCTCAATGAAATGCTGTTGATGACAGTACAATATAGCAGTCATATCACAGTGCCTAAATAACTATTACCAGGATTTATGAGCAGTTCTAGGTATACTTCCTTCATCACCTCCTCTGTTGGGCTGGTTACATGGGAAATTTGTGTTAACTGTTCTGTACCTTCACCTTGCAATGACTAAATCTACCATGACAGTAAAACAGCTGCAATAATGAGCAGTAATTTGTCATTGATGTTAGAGACTATCCTTCCAAACAAAACCAGGAAGTTGCTGGATGAGGTATCTTTAGCTGGGTAACTGACTCCCAGCATGAGAATTATGTATTGGCATGCTTGCCTTAAAAACAGTATTCATGATTTGAAGAGCAGCCTTCCTAATATTTTAGGCAATCATCTGTCTTGAATATTGGATTTAGCATCATTTAATTGGCATAGCTAACTATTTATTAATGGAATTTAGTAACTGAGTAGACAGCATAACAGAGTGATTACACATTTTAATGTTTGTCTACTGCAAAATCACAGCCTAGGTTTCAAGCAATTAACTGCAGTGGGAAGCAAAACTCAATTTATTTTCTTTTCTTAGATGGGCTGACACAACCTCATCCACTCTGAATTATTCATTGTCCTTTCTTTACCTTACAGATTTTTATTGGCTGATGGTCCACTGATGGTCTACTGGCAATGAATGTAGTCACCAAATAACATTCAGGTGACACTCGGTTTGGCAGCACAAACAGGTTTGAAAGAAGAAGCTCTCTCTCACGTTGAGTTTTTCATTCCAGTGTTCTGCTGTCAGAGATATTTTCCCCTCACATACAATTAGATCTATTAATCCAAAGTTACAGGTGATATAGGTTTCTGCATGACAGTGTCGGGGAACCCTTTTCGTTTATCTTAATTTGGTGGCTGGTGATTGCTGGTACAGGTACTGCTGGTAAACAAATCTCCGAGAAGTAGTCCTATTATTGAAGAACACCATTGTAACAAGTCACAAGATGTAAAAATGATGATACACCGGAGGAAGCCACATGTCATTACTTTGTTTTAGCATGTCAGATTAAATTATATACATGCATATTAAAATACAGACGCTTGTTGATCTACAAGAAATACAGGCAGCAATGACTTTAGCGGAGCACAGTTTTTGGCACAATAATACTTTTCATTCAGCAAATCATCATCGACCAACTCTACTCAACACAGAAACTGATAAACATGTTTAAATTAACTATGAGATACTGCGGATATTTTATTATCTTCTAAGAAAGATAAACAGTGCATTATATGTACTTTAAATTCTTAATGTAATGTTAGTTGTTAAAATAGTCTGCTAAGTTCTTTGCAAGCTGAAAACCAAAGTGCATTTAATAATGAAAAATGTAATTTTGAATTCCATAAAGCATGAGTCATCACTGAATACTAAATCACAGATGATAGTTATTAACATGTGTATTGTAGAGACATCCAAAGGGACATGGCTGCATTTGTAAAATTCTGCTTTCAGTTCTTTAAAATTGTAATCCTAAGAAAGGAGGATCAAGAACATTCCAGTGCATGATTAAAAAAAGAGAATTTTAATGTCACATTCAAAATGTTTGCAAAGTATTTCAAAAATGGCATTGTTTTATATATTCCTTTTAAAGTTGAATGATATTTTATACTTAATTCATGAAAATCAGCTATTTGGGCCAGAATTTATTTATATACCAAATATTCATTGCTTCATTAACTACAACAGTGAGCTAGAAATGAAGTGCTGAGTCTTAAAAGTGATAGTCTAGGCAGATAGCAGCATCAGTATTGTTTCCGATATCTCCTGAAGATGTTTGATTATAGTGCTGCAGTAAAACTGAGAAAGACATGTTTGTTACCTGTGCCTATTTTAATAGCACATTTTCAAAGGTAATAAAACCACATATATGTAAGATAAATATTAAAATACTTATCTCATGTATATTATGCACTTCCATCACAAAATTATGCATAAAGAAGTGTTATATATATAGTGACATTCTAGCACATTTATTTAATAAGCAAGGCATGTAATTCTGCAATCATTGTGCAGAAGGAAAATACAAGGCATGGTTCTATATATTGCTTTTAAAGCTGAATGATATTTTATACTGAATTCATGAAAATCAACTATTTGAGACACACTTTATTTTTCAATATATGTGTAGGTTGAGATGCTTTTAAAACTCCATTTGGACCAAACCCAGATCATTTTAGTCAATATAGGTGTCACATACAGAAAGAAACAAGGAAAGAGACGTTGCATTGCATTACATAGAGGATTGTGATTGGGCTGCCAATCGTAACCGGCTTATTATGTGTTTGAGACTTAGATGCCTAGAAATTCATTCTTGAGGTGACTCTTGGCATGCATGTACATAATAAAGGGTTATGCTAGGAAGCCCAGTCATAATTCTTTGCACTGCATGGAGCTTTATCTGCTTCATGTGCTACTAGTTACAGAAAAAAGTGCCAAGTGTTTTTCCAGCTTTCAGAGCTATAAAGCACTTAGTGAGCACTGACAGAAGGGCAGTAACACACTGTCTTATGTTGCACAAAGTCAGACACATTAGTAGCACAGACAGCAGGCAGAAAGAGCTCTGTTTTTTATTCTACCTCTGTTATTTGCTGGTCAGTTCTGGCAGATTTAAGTACCTAGTGTGATACCTGAGCTTAACAAGTGATGCAGGGGGTGTTTAACATTTGTTAAGATCAGGTCTCATGCTGCATAAGTGCTTAAATGAATTTCTCTGGGATTCAACAAGCTCTGCATGGCATGCAGGAATAGTGCAGGAGCTGCTGGAGGCAATATGGCCGCCGAGAGATTCAGGAACAAGCTCCCTGGATGTGCACGAGCGCTCCTGCCCTATTCCTGCACGGACACAGCTCCTGTATGCAAATTACCCCATTTGCAGGTGAAAACCATGCAAATGAGGTGAATTTGCGATCCAGGAAGCTGGCAGCTGGCCATGCAGGACTAGTGTAATCTGCAGAAATATACTCAGTTAGTAACCAAGTACATTTCTGCAAACTACAAAACGGAGCCATGACAGCTCCAAATAAAAGGTGTACATAACATGTAAAGCATGCCAATGGCCATTGGCATGGAAAACAGTTGCAAAAATAAAAAATAACTTTTATTTTTTTTGGCCGATTTCAGCTGTTTTAAGCATAGGGCATAGGTTCATAGGTTCATACTAGGCTATCTGCCCGAGGGCATTTATAAGCCTAGCCCATAGTTTTGTGGCTTACACCACCCCTTTAGTTTGGAGACTATGCCCATTATTTTACTGTGCCTCTGTCGAGCAGTGACACTGAGGTAACCCCTGGGGTGTATCTGCGGTCTCCCATCCATTGGTCAAGATTCCTCTTGAACAAGGCCAGCGAGGTGCTCTGCCTCACATAAACCGGGATTTTGTTTTATAGCATAGGGAGTCTTTGGGTGATGAATCTATCCCTCCAGCACGTCCTATTAATAACCGTGTCGAGGTTTAAGTCTCCCGCCCTTGTGGCTCTGAGGGATCTAGATTTTTTGAGATGAAGCATGTTCATCAACTCTGGGTTTGACATGGCCTTGTATGTCAGGCATAGGTCACCTCTGAGCAAGCGGTAAGCAACTGAATATAGCTGGAGTTCTTTCAGTCGGGCAGCATAAGACAGATTTTTGAGACCCTTTATCCTTTTGGTGAGGAACTTTTGTGGCCTCTCCAGCTGCTGCAAGTGTCGGGTCAGATACATTCCGAATGGGGCATTGTACTCGATCATTGGTCTGATGAGTGATGAGTATAGGGAGACTATGACTTCCCTTGATCTAGATGTGAATCCCTTCATGATAAGGTGGGCAATGTAGAAGGTCTTCCTAACTACTTTAGCAATATGAGTGTCGAATGAAAGGCTACTGTCAACCTGGGTTCCTAGGTCCCTGATAACTTCTTCTGTGATCAGGGGATTGCCACCTATATGGTAGCTAGGGTAACCTTATTTTTCCCGAAGGGTATGACTATGCATTTCTTGGCATTTAACTTTAGGCCATGGCTCTGGCACCAGTTATCCATTTCTGTGAGACCCTTCTGAAGGATATCTGTGTCGGATGTGTTTTCAACTACAGCGCCCAGTTTGCAGTCATCTGCAAACTTTGTCAGCCATAACCCTCCTGTGGTTGCTTGTACTTCAGAAAAGTAGATGCCAAACAAGAGTGGGCCCAGGACTGAGCCCTGTGGGACACCACTTGTGACAGGCTTTGAGTCTGACATGGCGCCAGCAACTCTGACCCTGTGGGTTCTGTCACTCAGCCAGTTTGCAACCCATCTTGTAATGTATGGGTTTACATTTAAGTTGATGAGTTTTTCAATGATACCCGAGTGGGGTATTGTATCGAAAGCCTTCGCCAGGTCTACGTAGGCTGTATGGACTGCCTTACCCTCGTCAATTGCCTTGGTGACTGTTTCGAAAAAGTCAACCAAGTTTAAAAGGCATGATCTCTCTTTGACAAAGCCAAACTGGGTTGGATCCAAGGTCTGCAAATTCCCTATGTCTTTATTTATGAGATCCATTATGATCCTCTCCATGGCTTTGCAGATAAGGCTTGTCAAGCTAATGGGACGGTAATTTCCAGGGTCGGTGGAGGCACCGCCTTTGTGGAGTGGGACCACAGTCGCTGCGCCACTCCTGGACGTATCCGGAGGTGAGACTAAGATTAAACAGCTGTCCTAACTGTGGGTTTAATTCCTCATTGAGTTCATGGAGCACACAGCTGGGGACACCATCAGGTCCCATGGATGCTGTGTTCTTTGCCTTGGAGAGAGCAGTTCTCACCTGGGCGTTAGAGATGTTTGGGGCTACAATCATTTGGTATAGATATCTCTCCTTTAGGGGAGTTTGCACTGAACCTGTCAGCCAGTATGTTGGCAATGTCTGTAGGATCAGTAATCTTCACATCATTTTGAACTAATTCTGAGCATATCTGGGAGTTTCCTCCTAGGTTTCTGACATAGCTAAAGAATGCCTTATGGTTGTCTTTAGAGTCCTTAGCTATTTTTTTCTCAAAATTAGCTTTGGATGTTTTTATGAGAGCTCTTAGCATTTTACTTATAGTGATCAGCGGTGTCTTAGCTTTTAAGGATTTTGCTCTATCTTGTAGTAGCTTTCTCCTTTTGTTGTAGAGTTTGTTTATGGCTGGGGTCCACCAGACTGGACGCTTGCCTTTGGTACAAAGAGTCTTTGTTTTGCTTGGGATTGCCTGATCCATGCAGCCCTGCAGGTGCTGGTAGAAGGCATTTGTAAGTGATTCAGCGGTTTGAGTAATGTTTACCGCCAGCTCAGGGGCCTTAAAGGAGACCACACTAGTCTTTAGAAGTGTGAAGTCGGCTTTCGAGAAGTTCTTTACTGTGGTCTTTTTCATTTCGGGTGGGGGCGGGATGAGGACCTCCAGCGAGATTAGTTTGTGATCTGATCTCACCAGTGAGGAGTATACTTCTGGTGTTGAACATTGTGCTCCCATGTTCATGATGATGAGATCAAGTATGTTTTCTCCTCTTGTGGGGATGGTGACTAGTTGTTCCATGGCATTTGAGTTTATGAATTCCAGGAACTTTTGGGCTAGGGTGTTTGGGCTTGAGTAGTGTTCCCAGTCTATATTAGGGTAGTTGAAGTCACCTAGTATGATGGTGTTCAGAGATACATTTATCCCCTCCAGTGTTTTCAGGAAGGCCATATGAGGTTCCTGAGTTTGCGAGGGTGGCCTATAACATGCTACAAATTGCAGAGCAGTCTTGCCTATTTTTAATTGCACCTGGATGGTTTCCGATGCATCGTGCGTTGCCACCAATCTTGAGGTGTGGGTGTCCTTGATGAATATGGATACCCCTCCTCCTTTCTTGGTATTGTCCGGGTTTTGGGGCCGGAACGCATGATATGAGGTAAAACCTGATAGTGCTGGGGTGCTCTCAGGAACCTTGAACCAGGTTTCTGTCACAGCACAGACATCGATGTTCTCCATACTGAGAAGGGCCTCGAGTGCGTGCATCTTGAGGTTGAGACTTCTGGCATTGAGCAGCATTACCCTTAGTTTTTTTCTTTGTTGTGTTCTAGGGTGGTAGGTTTAGAATTTGAGCCTTGCCTAAAAAAGGCACTATGGGGGTGGCAAGAGCCTTTGCCAAAATCCGGAATCCCAGGGGTGACAAGTGCAAGCCGTCCCTTACGAAGCAGCGTGGCTTGTCCAGCATGTCATCCCAGGCAGACAGACATTGGATCCCCTTTGAATGACACCAGAGTTTAAGCCAATTGTTAAAGCTGATCATCTTGTCTCTGTATTGTGGCATCATTCTTGGTGAAGGTAGGATACTGCTCAAGGTCATGGTCATACCTGCTTGGGCTACATAATCAGAGAGCTCCTCTATGTCCCTTTTCATGTAGTCCAAGGAGGTACATCTCAGGTCATTAACACCAGCGTGGACAATGATTGAGTCGTACTTGTACCTGCTGTTGAGAGACCTGAGTGCATGCGTTATGTGGCAGATTCTAGCACCCGACAGGCAGCTTACTGTGACCTTCTCCTTACTCAGTCTGGTGAGCGGGACGTCAGTGTGTCTGGCTATGGAGTCACCAATGACTAGTGTGTCTGGCATTGTGTTTGGCCTTAAGGGCTGTGACTGCTTGACACTCTGACTGTGTGGTCTATGTGTTGCAGGTGTTGTGTTCTGAGGTGGTAGTTGTTTGGGTGTCTGCTTTGGTGGCCTCTGCTGTTTTGGTAGATTTTTGATCAGAGCCTCCGAGTATGTCTTTGTGTGTTTATGTGTATGATTTGAGGTTGTGATGGTATTATGTGAGACTGGGTCTATAGTGTGTGTGGTTACCTTCTCCTCCTGTCTGGTCTTGCCAGTCCTATGTTGAGAGAGCTCAGCCTCCAGTTTGGCCGTATAGTTGCATCTCTCGCATGTATTTGTATTTTGTGGGAGGAGGAGAGGATTGTCTGTGTACATGAGGCAATTGTAACATTGCCTCAATATTCCCAGGTTCACCAGCTGAGCAGGAGAGGACATTAGCAACTGATCCCACGACATGCTAGAGGAATAGACAGAAAAACTTAAAGAAAAGGTTTTGGGGGATGTGGGTGACCGAGAAACGGGGTTTGCTTTTTTGGGGTACTTTCTATAACAAGAGTGCTGTATCGAGGTGATAAGTACTGTAGGAGCAAGTACTTGGCTATACAGATAGAGAATAGTCTACTTGGGAGTCAAGTAGAGATAATTTATAGTTGTAGGATACACTAAATAGAACAGTAGTATACTTTGAGGAAGGTAGTTTTAAGGGAAAATTTGAAGAGTGGACTTTAGGTAGCCCTAATAGTTTAAATCTGATTAACCTAGTGTGCAACGGTAGCAGCTCCGCGCTAAATCGCGCTAAAGCAGGGGGCTGGAAAAAACAGGAAATGACCCAAAATGGCCAACGAATTACTAGTTGCTGCTTCTAACCACTCCTCTGAGGACAACAAGCAGCTCAGTACTCCCCACTCCCACTGGTGAGTAAAGAAACTACCTCTGGCCACACAAGAAAATGGAGGAACACAGAAACCAAATACAAAGCCCAGGGATCAGCAAAATCTGATCACTGGAACAACTAGCTAGGAAAGTTTAGGAAAGGAGAAGTATTTTTTTGTTTTTTTTTTTTGCAAACAAACAGAAAAAAATGCTTTGTTTTCGACTAAATTGCTATGAAAGGCTGGTACACTTGAGTGTATTAGCCTGTTTGTTACTTTTAAGCAATACTTTAGCCCACAAGTGCAATCAACAATTTAAGCTCACAAAAACAGGAAAATAAGGTAATAAAACAGTAATATAGGCACAAACAGTAGTCGAAAAGCTCAAAAGATCGAAAAATGCAAACAGTGGGCAAATGGGATCAGGCTGAAAATAAAAAAAAAACTTGAAAAAAGCATTCTGTCCAAAATCACAATTTTGCCATTATACTCAATGTCAGGCAGAAGACAACATGGCCAGTGAATAGTGATTTCTAAGGAGGAAGGCTCAGTGTCAGACTTGTAACTAGGCATTAGCAGACAATCCTATGCAAATAAGGGAAGGACACTGAATCCCAGATTCCCACTCATGACTAGCCTGCACCCAACCATGTAGGTGCAGGAAGACCATGATGCAAGCCTAAGAGCTAGCTGACATCATAGCGGGGTGTGTCAGGCATACTGTAAGCTTATTGGAGCCATGTGGCTCGAGTTTGCCCTTAGCTTAGCAGAGCTAAGTAAGGGGGTGTGTCTGAAGCTGTCAAGCACTCTTTACATTGCCTAAGTGGGTGTGCACGCCACTCACCATGTTTTAATGGAAAAATAAAAAGTAAACCAGGAAATAGCAGTTCCCTGCAAATCAGAGCACTGTGTTTGCATGACCAGTGCTCTACAAAATTACATAGGAAACAATGTTACAGGCCATCTTTTCTACACAGAAACAGTATGCATAAACGTAGGATTTTTCCTAACATAATCAGAGGTCAGGCAATGAGAACATCTCGCCTATGCTGTCAAGAGGAAGTGTATAGAAATTAGTTAACTAAGCTAAGAACAGGTTTCATTAATAGAGGGTATAGTGAACATGAAATTGATAAGGTGTACCATAATGTACACAAAGAAAGAAAAGGTAAAGCTAAGCCCTACTACTCTGATAGAGCAGGTAGTGACAGGGTAGGTATTAGGAACAGTGCATTACCATACATTCCGATGGTTTTACCATATACAAGGGATATGAAAAGGTTTGAAACCATCAAACAACAAAATTGGCATATGTTGTTAGTAGATAGGGATACTACCAACCATACCTCTCAACCTGGAAACATCAAAAATCTGGACAAAGGCCCATGAAAAATAGGTACAAATCTGTACACTGATTAACATACAATTTGCATACATAATTATGCAACTCCACCCACTCCAGTGGAATTGTGGGATACCACCTTTCAAACTCAAACTGAAGAACAGACAACCAAAATATGGCCACATCAGTAATTGTAACATCATATATATAAAATAGCTGTGCACTATTAATCTTAGAACAGTGACAATCATCTTTAGACAATGTTCACAGTGAACTTTGACTAAAGAGGATTGTCACTGTTGCTGTGACAACCTGACCCTATCTGCAAAAATGGAAAAAAGAGTTTGTAGATGAATGGATAAATATACTAGCAAAGATACTTCACAAATGTTGACAACAGCAAGAAAATTATCAAAATGCAGCCCTCATTTTCTCACTTTACTTTATTTATTTAACATTTGTTGACCGGGAAAGTCCACTGGGTCAGAGACCCATTTTCAATGGAGCCCCAGGGAGAAAAGCTCCACAAGTATTACAAAAGAAAGACAATATTTAAAATGCAATTAAAGTTTTACAGATAAAACAGGGAGAAAAACATATTACACTTTTTAGGAGTCTAACTGACATTGCAACATGCCTTTCACCTTCCAGTGAAGACATTGTGATACTGAGAAATATTGTTGTGTGTCTGTGAAATATAAACACAAAAACAAATATAAACATGATATCAAGGTATTTAGTGAGAATCTAAGAGAGAAACATTAGGAAACATAAATTTTTTGCAGTTTGTCTTGACCATTCTTTAGATGTAGCTTTTGACTGCTTTAACTAAAATATTAGCAAGACACCCCTATAATGTAATTGAATATTGACAATACATTTTTATGTCACCCACAACTGGTTTTCATACCGTGCCCTCAATAAAATGCAGCTCTCCCAGACCAGTTTTTAAAATATGAATGTAAATGGCAAACTATGAACAAGTGAAAAAAATTAACATTTCTACTGTAGGGTGTTGTAGATTTAACAACAGTAGTATATATATATATATATATATATATATATATATATATATATATATATATATTTTTTTTTAATCTTTCTGTTTCTCCTGCTTCCTAATATTAATTGGCAAGTCAGCTGTTTAAGGAAGGCAGTCTGAAAAGTGTTTGGATGCTATAATGAGCTATGGTTGTTAAATGGAAGTAAAAAAGAAAAACTTTGTCAGTTCTAAACTGCCTTTATGCAGAAAGAGAGAAAAAAACAACAAAACATATCTAAAATACTTAATTTCCCTAACTACACAACCTGCAAGAAAACAAACACAAAAGCAGCTGGCAGAGCAACAAAAGCAACATATAAACACATCAAACTTTAGAGCCCAGCATTAATAAGTTATCAACATTACTGGGTTTTGATTCAGCTGTAATAGGCGCGATCGCGATAGAACCGGAACCAGCAAATCGGCACTTAAGGAATTTATTCATAAGCTCGAACAGTAAGGCTGTACCCGTACTTAAATTAAACAGCCCACCAATACATTACAAATATAGTTTGCAGACACAAAGTTCTAAACTATCGGTTTCATCATGACTCCTCCTACCACATGCATTCAGTATCGGTAGCCCCCTGCAGTTAGGAAATATCTGAAGACTTTTTGCTTGCTGCCGGTCATCACCTTTCAATCAAAAATAAGTTATTCACCTTTCTTTACTGAGCCCCTGCCTGTCCAGGAAGCAAATAATAATTGCAAAGAAAAAAAAACCTGAATGGGGCTCATTACATTTTTTTTTTCTTCTTCAGACAAACAAAAGTAGTGTTAAGTTCTGGTGCGATGTGAGTTAGCTTTAGCATTAGCACTTAGGGAATGTGTGGGTATGGGATGATTGCAAAGAACTTCAACACTTTATTCATTTTTTTTTGTTTACTGTATTTGCATTTGCTAACAATCCCCCCAGCTGAGTTCACATACGATGTAGTGTACAGTATGCCTGCTAGCATCCATGCTTGGAAATGAAAAGCAGATGTGGTGATGGGAAAAGTTATCAATGGTAAGTCAAGCGCACTCTTTTTTCTTGGCAAATATGCTTATGTTTTGAAACATGTTACGGAACGCAACAGCTAATAAAAACAAAACCTACCATGCTGGATGTAAACGATCCAAAGTGCATGTAAGATCCAGCCATGTATCTAAAACAGTAGGGAAAGTTCTCCGGTGCCCCCTGACCAAATTTCTCCCAGCAGAGCCCTTAATCTTGCAAAGGAACTAACGGTTTCATAATAACCTTCAAATGACAGCCTTTAACTATACTTGCAGAGCCCTTAATGCAAAGGAACTAACATTCAAATCAGTCTCGAGGAACTAGCATTCAATGAGAGTCTCATAATAATCAAATGAGAGTCCTAGGAGTCTTGTAATAACAGTCTCACAGTAATATTCAAATGAGAGCCCTGAACTACACTTGCAAAGCAACAAAACTAGCAGTCTCGACAGATACACATTCAAATGAGAGCCCGAGTCTCGTAATAACAGTCTCATAGTCAGCCCTTAACATGAAGGAACTAGCAGTCTCAAATCTCGATAGATACACAAACTTGCAGAGCAAAGAAACTAGCAGTTTCAATAGATAAGCTTGCACATTGCCTTTATAAGAAAAAAAATCAATGCAGCGAAACTAATCTCTATGCAGCAATAAAAGGTAAACAATCTTTTTTTTTTTTGCCTTACCGGGGGAAGAAAGAAGTGCTTTGCCTGTACGCACTGCCACTGCCTGAATACTGGTAAAGTTAAATTAAGTAGTAATGACATTGGTTGAATACCGGTAAAGTTAAATTAAGTGCCGGTAATGGTATTGGCTTGGCAGCCGAATTCTGGATGCCTTGTGCTGACGTCATCGTGCATGCCCTACACGTGATGACTTCAGGAACAGTCAAAAAAAACTTCAAAAGACCCTGGGAAATTCGGAAATTAAAGGGGCCACACGGGAATTCGTGGCACCCCAATATTTTGCCCTCAAAACCGGCATTTACCGAGGAACTCGGTACAGTTGAGAGGTCTGCTACCAACATAGTGGGTGGACAACCACATTTTGCATTTAGAAATAAGAAAAATCTGAAACGGCAGCTTTGCTATCCAAGGACACCTGCTCTGATGGATAGCACAGTGAATGGTACCCATAAATGTGGAAAATGCACACAGTGCATTTATATAGATGAATCAAGGTTTTTTAAGCACCCTGAAACAGGGTGTCTATGGGGGCTAAGGTTCTGCTGATTGCAATACTAAGAATGTGGTGTATGTGGCTCACTGCACGACATGTTTCCATTTCTATCTTGGCAAAACTAACAATCACCTTAGGGAACAGATAAGGGATCACCTTTACTGCACTAGAAAAGGGTAATTGTATAGTGCTTTGGCTAAGCATACATTGTATAAGGGGGGATGACCATATATTTTTGTTTCAGGTTTTACACATTCAGAATGTCAGTAATAGGATGGGGGACACAGTCAATACTACTGAAAATATGGAAATAAAATGGATTTTGCATTTAGGAGCACATAGAGGTTTAGGTTTGAATGACAGTGTTCCATTGAAGCCAGTGTTAAAATCTAGAAGGTTAAAATAAAATAAATAATAATAATACTATCTTAAGAGAAGACTACAAAAACACATGCAGGGCTCTGGGTCAATATGACAGTATTTCTTGAGCTGCTTCTAGCATAGATATCATTAAAGACAAGCATTTGTTGAGATGTATGTATTAAAGCATATGTATTTACTAAGTGGGCAACATGCATTTATTAGGCAGAATATATGCATGCATTGAGCTACTGAGTGTGCACTGCTTATACTTTTATATATATTTTTTATATATATTTTTATGTTTATATTTATGCACATAAGTAATTACTAAATGGAGAACATGAGTATATGTATTTATTCATTGACTCTTTATGTATTTTATTTATATTTATCCATGTCCTTGTCTTTACATTTTGTGTATGATTCTTGTTATATTACTATGCTCAGCATACATGATGTAACCTGTTTTGTGTATTATGCTGGATGTACTGTATTTGTATAACTTGATGTTGGAGCTTTTCTCCCCGGGCCTCCGCTGAAAATGGACCTGGTCCAGTCGGAATTTCCCGGTTAACAAATGTAAAATAAATAAATAATAATTTTTCTGACTTCAGCAATTAACTAAGGGAAAAACGTAACCATAGTAATTAACTGATTGCTGAGTGCTGAATTAATTCTGAGTGGTAGGATTGATTGTTCTAGTAATTCATTAAAGTATTTAAGTGCTGTTGAACTGTCTGATGAAGCAATGGTTACCATTGCAAAAGTGCTCACCATTTTGTATTAAAAAGGAAGATTTTACTTTGTTGTGGTTCAGCCTCTTTATTCCAGCTACCTTCCTACTGGGCACCTGTGTTTCAACATTTTCAACTTCTGGGCTGGTTTGGATTTGTTTGCTGCTTGTGTATCTAATGATGGTGGAAGGTACTGTGAACATTGCAGAGGATGCAGCAGTTGGTGTAAATGTGGAAAGGAGACTTCTGAATTTGCTGACAAATCAAGATAATCCACTGCTACAAACAGGTATTCTTAATATGAACTCTGAGACTGTTAATACTAACAACATCAATGAAGCTGAGATACGCAATTTGAAAAGAAATGCGGAGAACAATTTGTATAGGTTTAAGCGGCTCCAGAGCCAACGGTTCCATTTTGAAGCCTGCTTAAACCTAAATGTTATACCAAGGGGACTCAGAGTACTTAATATGCCCACATATGGAAACACCTATCCCACTTTGTTAGCCCAGTGGCAACAAATTAATCTTAACACCAGTAAAGAATATATACAATTGTTGCTGGACGTTTTCAAGCCGGTGGCACAAGAGCTTAATGAAAAGATATGTCAGCACGAACTGTCTGTGCTTTATGGAGAAGCAGCTACTGAAGTTTTCATGCATGAACTAATTGATAAGATACTCCGTTATGAAACCAGACTGCTTGAGCAAAAGAAAAAGAAACTGTGTAGGGATCTAACAGATTTCACTAACCTGCATATCTTTACCTGGCCGAAACCTGCACAGTCTGCAGAGGAGTCTACTACCAACCGCAATTTGTGATTTATGAGAGAAACTAATGGGCAGTCAGAGGTACCACCAACAGCCTGTCAGCAGAGGAGAGGGCGAGTTCAATTGTTTTAGTGGCATGAGAGACCGAGGGCGAAGCATCGGGTACAGTCTGAGGAGACGACAAATACACTCGGGGAGGAAGAGGAAACAACGAATCAACCGCCAGAAGGGAGTGTCCTTTCACCAAATGAGTCCCATTCCGTTTACTCTACACTGATGGAAGTGCCATCACCTTCATAAACCAATGATAAGGCAACAACTGCCTCTACAACTACAGCCATGGTAAGAAGGAAGATTAATATGGAAGGAGGACAACAACAGTTTTTTCCTGTTCTACTCCTATCGTTTCGAGCAGGAGGAGAAAATCTGTGGAACAGGGCACTTACAAGGGCCAGAAATGGAAAGATGCACCAGGTCAGTTACAAACTCATACTTTGAAGAAAATGTGGGAGTATGGGCAGGAGAGTTAATATGGAATATTTCCAAATAAAACTGTCTGCAGCTGAGACTTCTTTATTATACAGAGGTTTAAATTGTATACCTTTGACTAAAATGGACATTAGTGAATTTCTGTTATGCCTACGTATGTTTACTAGAAATGTAACATTGAAACAACAATTTGGAAATGGCAATGAGGCAAGGGATGTTCAGTTTAAGAAAAACAGTCTGTATGTACCAATATTGCTGCATAATATAGAAACCTTCTTAAAAGCTTGTGAAAATGCCATTTATAACACAGGAAACAATATTTTTTTAGAAGAAGGAAAGTATTATTTGACAAAGAGTGAGCACAAAGCATTGTGTGACTTGCAGACTAATGATAGCATAGTTATAAGACCCGCTGACAAAGAGGGACCAGTGGTGATATTGAATGCTGACTTTTACAATACAGCTATGCAAGAAATGTTATTGGATCCAAATGTATATGCTGAAGTACCAACAACAATTGTGTTTGAAATGAGTGAACAGATTGCTAGTACCTTATATGAATGCATGTGTATGGAACTATTAAGTAAAGATCTTTTTAATTATTTCACTGTTGAAAATCTACTCATACCACAAATCCATGCCCTCCCCATAATACACAAAGACCCATATAACCCGAAATTTAGACCTATAGTAGCAGGGGCAGGATGGCTAACAGAACCCATCTCTATATACCTGGATAAGGAATTGAAGACAGCATTCAATGAATATGCACATGTCTTGAAAGACACAGAATAGTTTTTAGTGGACCTTAATGGGGCAGTGAAGCAAATGGGAACAGCAGATAAGGGGATGCTGGCCACTTTAGATGTAGTGTCTTTATTTACAAGTATACCCAATGACCAGGGGATAAGCATGGTAAAATCAGTGTTGACAAGGCAGGGAAAGTTCTATAATACTAAGATAGACTTTCTCTGTATGTTATTAGAATTGGTACTAGAGCACAACATATTTATTTTCAATGGCACATGCTGCAAGCAGTTGTCAGGGGTTGCCGTGGGCACAAGTTGTGCCAACACATATGCAAACCTAGTTATGGTTAACTGGGAATATGAACATGTTAGGTAATCCCCAAATAGCCTTTTATAGGCGCTTCCTAGATGATCTTTTTATGTTTTGGGAAGGTGATGGTGAACAATTTTAATCCCTGTATGCATACTTAAATATTACCAGTGACTTTTTAAAGTTTACGATGAACTGTTCTGAGATGAGTTTAGACTTCCTGGACGTTACTATATATAGAGAAAATGACCAATGGTCTACGAAATTACATAGGAAACAATGCTACAGGCCATCTTTTCTATACAGAAACAGTATGCATAATCCTATGATTTTTCCTAACATAATCAGAGGTCAGGCAATGAGAACATCTCGCCTATGTTGTCAAGAGGAAGTATATAGAAATGAGTTAACTAAGCTAAGAACAGGTTTCATTAATGGGGGTATAGTGAACATGAAATTGATAAGGTGTACCATAATGTACACAAAGAAAGAAAAGGTAAAGCTAAGCCCTACTACTCTGATAGAGTAGGTAGTGACATGGTAGGTATTAGGAACAGTGCATTACCATACATTCCAATGGTTTTACCATATACAAGGGATGTGAAAAGGTTTGAAACCATCAAACAACAAAATTGGTGTATATTGTTAGTAGATGAGGATACTACCAACATAGTGGGTGGACAACCACATTTTGCATTTAGAAATAAGAAAAATCTGAAACGGCAGCTTTGCTATCCAAGGACATCTGTTCTGATGGATAGCACAGTGAATGGTACCCATAGATGTGGAAAATGTACACAATGCATTTATATAGATGAATCAAGGATTTTAAGCACCGTGAAACAGGGCATCTATGGGAGCAAAGGAATTCTGCTGATTGCAATACTAAGAATGTAGTGTATGTAGCTCACTGCACAACATGTTTACATTTCTATGTTGGCAAAACCAACCATCACCTTAGGGAACAGATAAGGGATCACCCTTACTGCACTAGAAAAGGGCAAAAGGGCAACTGTATAGTGCTTTGGCTAAGCATACATTGGATAAGGGGGATGACCATATATTTTTGTTTCAGGTTTTACACATCCATAATTTCAGCAATAGGATGGGGGACATAGTCAATACTACTGAAAATATGGAAGTAAAATGGATTTTGCATTTAGGAGCACATAGAGTTTTTTTATGATAGTGTTCCATTGAAGCCAGTGCTAAAATCTAGAAGGTAAAAGTAAATAAAAAATAATAATAATATTTTAACAAGAGAAGACCACATAAACACATGCAGGGCTTTGGGTCAATATGACAGTATTTCTTGAGCTATTTTTAGCATAGATATCATTAAAGACAAGCATTTGTTGAGATGTATGTATTAAACATGTTAAAGACGGGGGTGGGGGGGTGGAGGGTGAAAGGGGCACTTAGTGAATTAAAAAGAGTAATTTTTTTATAACTATTTGCTACCACAACATAGGTTCACTTGGAGGACATTTTAAGCTTAACCAATTCCCTTTTGGTGCTTGAATTAACATTTTCTGATTGGTCTTAGCTATCCCCATGGCTGATAATTGTATATTAGCCCTAGTGAGAACAACTGTGATCATACCATAGATAATTTGAGGGGGCCATGTAATGGATGTAGCATTTAGGAACTGCCTCTATCCATTAGTGGCATGAGGGGAAATCTTGGAGTACATTTTCTATTACCCATCCTTAGATCCATGTTGCATTTGAATATGGATGGATAAGCTTTGCTTTATTTTTATGGATAGTCTGTTCCAGAATAGTGGTAGCCTCTGTGATATATATTGAACTCTCCACAACATTCAGTTTAGATACCTGGACTGAGTATTTCTGATGCCATTTGACTTGCTGATGTTCAGTAGGTCCATCTGTATTATGTCGGAGGATGCTTTGTATGCCAGACATGTCACCTCTAAGCACTCTGTAGGATACTGAGTATAGTAATAAAGCTTTGAGGTGGTCCATGCAAGATCTATTGTTTAGGACTTGTATCCTTTTAGTAAGGTACCTCTGAAGGTATTCCAATTGTTGCATGGGGCTGGACAGATACATGCCAAAGTGGGCATTATACAAAATGATTGACATAATGAGAGCTTTGTAAAGGAGGACAACATGATTTCTAGATCTAGTCACAATCAATTTGTTTATAAGCTGTGCAGTATAGAAAGGCTTTATGACTCAGTGCACATGTTGGTCAAAAGTTAGGTCACTCTACACACAGTTCCCAAATGTCAAACAATTGGATCAGTTCTCAGAGGGCACTGTCATGATTATGACACCAGTTATTATTTGGGACAAACCTTCCTGCATGATGGTTAAGTCATTTGGGGATTCAATAACTTCTCCTAGCTTGCAGTCATCTCATACTTAGCTGGCCAAAGCTCTTTGGTATTTCCTTTTACTTTTGAGATGTATATGCCAAACAGAAAAAGTCGCAACACTGAACCCTGGGGAACTCCATTGGTGACTGGTCTCATCCCCTGTTTTGATCTTCTGCATCCTGTGAGCCAAGTTGGCAATGCAGCTGGCGATGTAAGTGTTTGCTCCTACATTATTCATCTTTTATTCTACACCTGAGTAGGGGATTGTGTCAAAAGGCTTGGCCAGGTCAAGGTAACGTGGTGTGAACTGTTTTACCTTCATCCATTGCTTTGGTAACAAGAGTAAAGCTTAAAATTTGCCCATGATTTTGAGCTTTTCACACTTTCCTCTGGGCTGTTTTCAAACACATTTTTAGAGCCATGCATACATGTATGCATTCCTTGATTCACCCTCCTGATTGTATTAAATTATATTCCTTGTATAATATAGCACACTTGATAAACTTAAGTTAGAGCGCATTTTAAATTTATTGTTTAAACATTTTTCCAGTAGGCAATGAAACAAAAATGCATTAACCAATAATGGCAAAACTGCCCTAGTCAGAGCATTTCCATCATAAAGGTCTACTTCCACACATAACTGCATTTTAAATTTATTGTTTTAACATTTTTGCAGTAGGCAATGAGGCAAAATGCATGCACCAATAATGACAAAACTGCCCTATTCAGAACATTTCCATGATAACAGTCTACGTCTACACACAATATATAAATATAGAATCGCAGTAGACTGTAAAGGCATGTTGCACAGCTTCTTGAACTTATTTTCAATTGGGGGTCAAAAGGCCAAAAACCAGGGAAACATTTTAAACATTGCGTGTATAATTTTGGAAAGTTGCTTGCATAAAACATTGTTACCACCATGCATTTCACTGCCAAGTCTTGAACCCAGAACACTGTGCACTACAGCCAGAGCAATATACAACTAAACTAAACCAGCAGTTTCTTGAAATACACGAAGACAAACATAAATGGCTATCATATCATTTAGTGAATTCAGTTCTTACTTCTCACCATAGCTCTCAACCTCTTAGCACAAAAATACAGAACAAAGCCAATAATGGGGAATACAGCCCCAAAATAGGGACACATTGCAAATGCTGATTTTAGAACCTTAGAAATATAATTTTGGAAAGTTGTTTGCATAAAATATTGTTACCACCATGCATTTCACTGCCAAATCTTGAACCCAGAACAGTGTGCGTTACAGTTAGAGCAACATACCACTAAACTAACCAGCGGTTTCTTGATAGACAGGAAGACAAACTTAAATGGCTATCATATAATTTAGTGAATTCAGTTCTCACTTCTCTCCATAGCTCTCAACCTCTTAGCACAAAAATACAGAACAAAGCCAATAATGGTGGAATACAGCCCCAAAATAGAGACACATTTCAAATACTGATTTTATAACTTTAGAAAATTGCTAGAATAATAGGTTTTGTTTTACCACTCCTGCAAACCAGAAAGAACAAAAATGTGAGGCATAAATTCACAGGTTTTGGTGGCTAGGGACTTTAGGCACTTTTTACCTGTACCCAAGGTACAAGGTTTGAGCCTAAGTACATCTAGTCACCAGATTTACCCTGCTAGGGGCATTTTCACTCACACACCAGTTCCCTTGCTGCTCTGCAATTGGTGTACTCACTCTGATAGTCCCTGCTCCACTCTGCAATAACTCCTGTCCCAGTCTAGACAAAATAAACTCCATTCTGCAGCAGCTTATATCCTGCTTGCAAATAGCTGGAAACAAACTCTGCAGCAGCTTCTGAATATCCTGCTCGCACATAAAGGCTGGAAATGCGCTGATGTCATCACGGCAAACAAACCGCTCGCAAAAGGGACAGAGGTGCAATGTGCATTTATTAGGCAGAATATATGCATTCATTAAGCTGTTGAGTGTGCACTGCTTATACTTTTTTTATATATATTTTTATGTTTATATTTATGCACATAAGTAGTTACTAAATGGGGAACATGAGTATATGTATTTATTCATTGATATTTTATGTATCTTATTTATATTTATCCACATGTCCTTGTCTTTACATTTTGTGTATGTGTTTTTTAAACAGAATTTTTCTGACTTCAGCAATTAACTAAGGGCAAAATGTAACCATAGTAATTAACTGAGTGCTGAATTAATTTTGAGTGGTAGGATTAGTTGTTCTAGTAATGAATTAAAATATTTACATGCTGTTGCTGTTTGAATGAACTGTCTGATGAAGCAATGGTTACCATTGCGAAAGTGCTCACCATTTTGTATTAAAAAAGAAGATTTTACTTTGTCGTGGTTCAACCTCTTTATTACAGCTACCTTCCTGCTGGGTACCTGTGTTTCAACATTTTCAACTTCTGGGCTGGTTTTGGATTTATTTATATTACTTTTAAAGTTGAATGATATTTTATACTGAATTCATGAAAATCAACTATTTGAGCCAAATTTATTTTTCAATATATGTGTAGTTTGAGATGCTTTTAAAACTCCATTTGAACCAAACCTAGGTAATTTTAGTCAACATAGGTGTCACATACAAAAAGAAACAAGGAAAGAAACAAGGAAAGAGACATTGCATTGCATTACGTAGAGGATTGTGATTGGGTTGCCCATCGTAACCATCTTATTATGTGTTTGAGATTTAGATGCCTAGAAATTCATTCCTGAGGTGACTCTTGGCATCCATGTTGAATACACATAATAAACGGTTATGCTAGGAAGCCCACTCATAATTTTTGCAGAGCATGGAGCTTTATTTGCTTCATGTGCTACTAGTTACAGAAAAAAGTGCCAAGTGTTTTTCTAGCTTTCAGAGCTATAAAGCACTTAGTGAGCACTGACAGAAAGGCAGTAACACACTGTCTTATGTTGCACAAAGTCAGACACATTATTAGCACAGACAGCAGTGAGAAAGTGCTCTGTTTTTTATTCTACCTCTGTTATTTGCTGGTCAGTTCTGGCACATTTAAGTGCCTAGTGTGATACATGAGCTTAACAAGTGATGCAGGGGGTGTTTAACATTTGTTAAGATCAGATCCCATGCTGCATAAGTGCTTAAATGAATTTCTCTGGGATTCAGCAAGCTCTGCATGGTGTGCAGGAATAGTGCAGGAGCTGCTGGAGGCAATATGGCCGCCGAGAGATTCAGGAACAAGCTCCCTGGACTTGCACAAGTGCTGCTGCGCTATTCCTGCACGGACACAGTTCCTGTATGCAAATTACCACATTTGCAGGTGAAAACCATGCAAATGAGGTGAATTTGCTATCCAGGAAGCTGGCAGCTGGCCATGCAGGACTAATGTAATCTGCAGAAATGTACTCAGTTACTAAGCGAGTACATTTCTACAAACTACAAAATGGAGCCATGACAGCTCCAAATAAAGGGTGTATATAACGTGTAAAGCATGACAATGGCCAAATATATGGCCATTGGCATGGAAAAGAGTTGCAAAAATTAAAAAAAAAACTTTTTTTTTTGGCCAATTTTGGCTGTTTAAGCATAGGGTAGTGGCGGGCAAATGGGATCAGCCCAAAAATAAAAAAAGAAAAAAATTTGAAAAAAGCATTCTATCCAGAATCACAATTTTGCCATTATACTCAATGGCAGGCAGAAGACAACATGGCCAGTGAATAGGGTTGCTAAGGGGGAAGGCTCAGTGTCACACTTGTAACTAGGCATTAGCAGACAATCCTATGCAAATGAGGGGAAGGATACTGAATCCCAGATTTCCCCTCATGGCTAGCCTGCACCCAACCGTGTAAGTGCAGGAAGACCATGGTGCAAGCCTAAGAGCTAGCTGACATCATAGAGGGGTGTGTCAGGCATACTGCATGCTTATTGGAGCCCTGTGGCTCGAGTTTGCCCTTAACTTAGCAGAACTAAGTAAGGGCGTGTGTCTGAAGCTGCCAAGCACTCTTTACATTGCCTAAGCGGGTGTGCATACCACGCACCGTGTTTTAAAGGGAAAAAAAAGTAAACAAGGAAATAGCAGCTCCATGCACATCTGAGCACTGTGTTTGTGTGGCATGCCCCTGGGCTTAAACAGGAAGGCAATGGGTAGGGAAAACAGCAGTAGGAAGGTAATCAAGGAGAACTAGCATAGCTGGCAGATGAAATATATCAAAATCAGCCAATTGCATAGGCAGCAGCCCAGCCCAGCACATTACTATAAACTATGCAAACACCTTTCTTTCTGGTTTTTCCCACAAACTCTACACCACTGGTGTACACAAGCGGGGAAATTTTACCAAACAAAAGCAACAAAATGATAGGGGCTGCATTCGCTCTCATAAATTAACATGCGGAAGAGGCTGAGAGTGGTGTGGATGAGAATGCTGATGACCAACCCACAGTGTGGAGAAGGAGAAGAGTGTACAGACCCAGGGTAACCTACCAGGGGCTACATTAGCTGGAGATAGTGAAGCGCTATAATGTGGACAGAGACCTCCTACAGTAAATTGTTGAGCTGTGCCGGCCATGCCTCACACACAGAACCAACAGAGGGGAACACATCCCAGTGGATACCAAAGTATGTGTAGGTCTAAGAATACTAGCCACAGGTACCTTCAAAAGGCCAACTGGAGATATCATGGGGATCTACTCCACCAGTTCCTGCATGCCATGTCAGCACATGCCGGTGAGCATGTATATTTCCACAACAGCCATGAGGCGTTGACCAGCAATATGTATCTCTTCCACCAAATAGCATAATACCCTGAGGTAGTGGGTGCTATAGACTGCATGCACATACACATCAAAGCACCACCCGGTGAGTGGGGTAGGGTGTACATCAACCACAAGGGCTTCTCCTCCATCAACTGCCAGGTTGTGTGTGATGCCCAGGGCATTATAATGAATGTGTGTGCTACCTTCCCTGGAAGGTATCATGACTCCCACATCTGGCATATGACACAGCTGTACCAGAGATTTGCCAATGGGGACATCCCTTATGGCCACCTAGTGGGGGATGCTGGTTACACACTGGTGCCGTGGCTGATGACACCCATCAGAAATGCATACACACACCCAAACAAGAGCTCCATAATGACGCACATGCACAGACCAGAATCATAATAGAGCATGTGTTTGGGATGCTTATGTTATGGTTCCAGTGCCTGGACATATCCGGTGGAGCCTTGCAGTACTCACCAGCTACATGTACCCAAATTGTAATCATATGTGCCATGCTACACAATATGATCCGGCAGAAACAGCTGCAGCAGGAACATCACGGGGCAGGGCCACACAGCCCCACACCATTGCCAAGGCCTGCACAGGCACAGATTGACTTGGAAGAGGAACAACCTGAGCCTGCCCCAGTAGGCAGAAGGAGGCATGCCCAGTATGCCCAGGCCTTGGCAAAGAGGCAACGCATAGCACATACACTGACACGGTAGGATCCCAGGGAATGACACCTCTGTCTAACTCGCACATACAGTAAAAGGGATGTCAAACATGACACTACCTGTGCTTAACCATGTATAGGGAGTGTACTATGTGCATCTGGCATAGTCAGCCCTCCAGCACCATCCTCAATACTGGCACAGCTAGAAGGTAAGTCACTCTCCCTATCAATTGCTGAATGGAGTAGTATGTTTTGTTACTTGTATCTATGGTATGGATGTGAGCATGCAAGGGAATCAGGTGGCTGAATGGGATGCCAGCAGATAGTAGACAGGCAGCATGAAATTTGTAACAAATACTGGTGTTACCATAGTAGCCAGTGCTAGACAAGTTGACAAAACACACTGCAGGAAATGTGGTGGGCCAAATGTGTGTCCATAGGACACACACATGCCAGCCAGGGAGGCTCACATACCCAACAACAGTCTCAGCCAGCAGGACAGGCATAGACAAACACAAAGAAAGGCTGTGCTAAGGCCTCTGATTGATGGCTATGGAGAACAGCCCCCCTCCAGACCTACACAGACAGACTACAACAGGTCAGGCAGTGGGATGCTAGTTTTGAAGGGTAAGTAATGTGAAACTGAAATGGAGGTCAATCAAACCTAAGAACTGTAGTACACTGATATGCCTCTAGTCTGCATGATAGGTCAGAATACAGAATGAAATACCAGTACAGTCATAGCAAATATGTACAGTTGTCAGGTGTGCCCCCCCCACAATCCTATGTAAAAATGTAGTAACATGTATGTGTAGGTATAATAACAGTGGAGCACAGATTACCTAAGCCAGTCAAAGTAACAGGATAGATTGTAGCACATGTACAATATGCAGGGCTGTGTGTGCTAGGTTTGTGTGTGTTGTATATTGTGTGAGAGTGGTCAGCATGTAGGCATGGTGAAGTTTGTCCTGGTGGCCATTTGCCAGTACTGCCGATGACAGGGCCAAGTTTTCACAACTGCAGTGCCAAACACAATGCATCCCAGTAAAACACATTCCAGCAGTAAGCCATAGTAATTGTTTTAATGTAATATCTGTCACCATCTGAAGGATGGACATGGCATGAATGTGGGCCCAGACATACAAACAGTACACTGGTGGAAATACCCGAGACAGACAGTGTATAATATGTTACTGTGAAATGGACACACCTTTGGAATTGTACATACAGGTTAGCAGCACATTAGTTGGGTATGTAGTATGGAATACCGATGTCATCTGGCCAAACACTGGCAGACTACAAAGGTCACAAGTATGAAGTACTGAGAAACTAATGATGTCCCTGCACAAGCCAGCATAAGTGGAATGTCCCATGTATATGTGTGAGTCAGATGCAAGTAGTGTCCATAGCACACATGCACCCAGCTCACCCCACCTTCACTCACAGGTACCTCACAGGTCTTATCCCTGCTGTCGTGAATGAGTACAACATGACCCCCACCTCTGTATGTAAATAGCCACAGAATGCAGCATGCTGAAGAGGTGTTCTATGCAGGTGTGTCCCTAGCTGTAAGCAGCACCCTGCCAGCATCCACACCACTGGATCAATAATGACAGAAAGTATTGACATTAACACCTTGCACACCTACCCTGTCAACCCAGGGGAATACAGTGGCTTGCAGTGTGGGACTGTAGGAGTGACACAATACAACGGCCTGCTACAGCTGGCCTGCATCACTACCAAATGCTCTACAGTCCTCTGCCAATGGCCTGTGTCTCACCTGTAATGCCAATGTATGTTATGTCATGGACTCCCAAATAACATAACACAATCCACAGAACCCGAATGCAAAGCCATGTGGACAAATCCCAGTAACATATCCACCATGTTCTACTGCATGAACTGTGGACCAACACCAAATTACTGCTGGGATGAGGTGATAACAATAGGGAACTTATCAGATAATGTTTGCATAATGTTTGGAAGAGGATAAAATAATGGGGGGTAGGAGCATGGGCGCCATGGAGTGTGTGAAGTCTGAAACTCAGCCGTGTGTACATACTATCCCTGCCTGAAAACCCAGAAATGGGTGGCTACAAACCTGCTCGTAAACCATAATGTGAAGGGGTAATGTCCAGAAATGTGACTCCTGCCTCTGAGTAACCTGTGTGAATCTGTACAGCTGTGAGGTATGGCCACAGCAGGATATGGCGATACTGGCACGTTGATGGATGTACAAGCATGGGATCCTCAGCCACCACTGTACCAAGGTGCTGAACCATTTACACAGACCAATCAGCAAGTGTCTGCAGCTTCCCTTCAGAATGGCATGATTGTGCAAGAATATGTAGGCTGCACACGACAATACTGGACACAGCTGCATTCACCCTGTGTTCCCCAGGAAATTACTGCAAGCAAAGATGCATACCTGACAGTAGTTGATGACATAAAACATCACAGTGTAAAACAGTACATATGTCTGAATATCTCTGGTAACACCAAAACTATGTAGCCGAAGCAGCACAGACACAACTACCTACAGTAACCCACTATCCTTTGCCCATTTTTACCCCATTTTGACCCCATATTGTCAACCAATCTACAGAAATCCCACATAAACAGGTTGCTAGCTGTAGGTGTAGAACACTAAAGCCTGCACTGGAGTACAGCCTACCTGGAATGGATTCACGCATTCAGTACAGAAGATCATACTGGGCATCCTCCCACACTTAGATAAATGAAGCCCATGTCTGGCAACAACAGTGGACTATACATCTCTGACAGTCACAGATGTTTGTGCACACACTCCACATTGCACACACATTGGATAGGAATACACACTTATATCCAAGGACAACACACTATAATAGGTCACAATTACACATACATAGATGTGTGGAAGAGAGTGACAGACAGTGACAAACATCCTCCCATAATGAGGACTGTCCCACCCAGCACACATCCAATTGGCTAAAACCACATTATGTGCAAATGTCAATCACTGTAGACATTTGCATCTGGTATCCCTCAGCACTCTAGTGTATGTGGTGCTTGTGATAACTGTGTAACATGACTGTACAAGTCAGTATTCATCTAGCAGTTGTATACACATACTTGTGAAATATAAACCTGTATGTGTTGTGTCTGCTTCCAGATGAATGGTTTATGGCCCATGCACACACACTGTTCTCCCCATTGCCCTACTATAGCAAGCCTGCTGATGTCATTCACCATGAAATACACCTCTGGTGAAAGAGTAGCCCTATAAGCTCCATTGTGTGTGCTATAACTGCATAATGCCATAGTGTGATTTACTAGTTAGTTAGGAGTTCTCCTCCCAAACTTGGCAACTGTGTGTGTGTGTGTGTGTGTGTGTGTGTGTGTGTGTGTGTGTGTGTGTGTGTGTGTGTGTAGGGATCAATGCTTTTGTGGCCATTCACAGTCACTACACTCCCCATTGCCCTACTTTGGCAAGCCTGCTGATGTCATTCATCTTGAAATACACCTTTGCTGAACAAGTAACCTGATAAGCTCTGTGGCATGTGCTATAACTGTGTAATGCTATAGGGTGACGTACTAGTTAGGTAGGAGTTCTAATCCCAGACATTGCAACTGTGAGTGTGTAGGGATCAATGCTTTTGTGGCCATTCACAGTCACTACACTCCCCATTGCCCTACTTTGACAAGCCTGCTGATGTCATTCACCTTGAAATACACCTTTGGGGAAAGAGTAGTCCTATAAGCTCTGTGGTGCGTGTTATAACTGCTATAGTGTGATGTACTAGTTAGGTAGGGGTTCTATTCCCAGACATGACAACTGTAGAACTTTGTATGTATGTGTCTTTGTAGGGATCAATGCTTTTAAGGCTATTCACACTCACTACAATTTCCATTGCCCTACTTTTGCAGGGCTGCTGATGTCATTCACTTTGAAATACACCTTTAGGGAAGGAGTAGCCCAGTAACTCCGTGGTGCATGCTATAACTGCATTACACTTATAGTGTGATGTATTAGTTAGGTAGGAGTTTTATTCACAGACGTGGCAACTGTAAAGCTTTGTGTGTGTGTGTGTGTGTGTGTGTGTGTGTGTGTGTGTGTGTGTGTGTGTGTGTGTGTGTGTGTGTGTGTGTGTGTGTGTGTGTGTGTGTGTGTGTGTGTGTGTGTGTTTAGAGATCAGTGCTTTTGTGGCCATTTATTTTTGTTATATTTCAAGATGAGCCAAGCAGGTTCTAGTTTTTTGACGATTCCAACTGAATGTACTCTTCATGATAGCACAAATGGGTCACTGATGTTAAATCAGGAAGACTTGCTGAATGTTGGAGCAACAAGGCATGGACAGTTACCAAAAAGAACTAATGAGCTGTTGTCAAACTGTTTAGCCCCTCCAGGTGATGTTTTTTGATTCTAAGCAATGAAGGCACCAGTAACAGTTATTCTTTTGATGCTTATGAACTATTTAAAGATCTAGAAAAAGATTTCATAAAGCTAAAGCATCTACAGTGGGATGTTGCTTATTTTGATAACTGTTTGCGTGTTAAGAGGGTTCCGAAGGGCCTCAGAATTACAAAAATGCCAAATGGGAATGATTTACCCAAAGACTTTATTGACAGATGGGTTGAAATAAACCAAAAGGTGGGGCTACAATATGTTGAAATGCTGTCTGAGTTCAATAAACTAAAAAGTGAACAATTGAATAATGAAATAAATTCTAGTTTCTTTTCTCTTAAAGATCAGTTGACTGCTGACAATTTTGTTGCCAAATTTAGTCTTATTCAAGACAAATTAGCAAAGGAAAATGATCTTTTGTCCAAACGGAAAATTAAAACATTTCAGCGCGACCTTAAAGAATATGAGGAAGGGAATGCTTATATTAGAGTAACAACAGGGCGCACTGATGTAGCAGTTGATGCAACACGCTTGAGAATCGAAAATGAGGCAGCATTGACTGCAAGTGGAGACGAGGAAGGGCCAAGACGCTCGGAATATCAAGTGCAGTATGGGCAACAAAATGAAGTGGTGACTTCCATTGCACAAGTTGTCCTATGCCTTCACAAAATTTTCAGCAGGGACAGCAGGCAGAGAAGGTGCAGGTTTATCAGAAAGGGCCGAATTGCCGAAGTACTTGAGCAGAAGTAACATCATCTACCACAGGGAATTACAACAATCAGTCCAAGAAGAAGGTGTGGAAGAAATGGAAGAAATAACTGGTTTTTCAGGTACTTTGGATCCTAGCAGTTACTTAATTGTCAATTTATCATCCAAACTTTTGGATGCCAAGACTTGTGACATTCTGAGTAGGGGTTGGAATTTTGTTCCATCTACTAGAGCGAACAAGTGTGATGTGCTAAATGAGCTGAGAGATTTTGTCAGGAAACTGAATTTCAAAGTTTTGTTTAAAAATAGTAACAACAATTTAAGTAAAGAGTTCAGTAGACCAAGTACTTTTAATCCTCCTTTGAGAAAGGAATTGGAAATGTTTCTTAGTATGACTGAGCTTGAAATTATTGAATTGTTGAATAACAAAAGTAGTTTCAAATATCATATGTCTGCAAACGAGCGCAATCTGTTTTTTGATTTAGTTAATGATGATAAAATTCTTGTTAGCAAAGCAGATAAAGGAAATGCTTTGGTAGTATTAGATAGAGATTATTATGATATGAAAATGTATCACATGTTGGCTGATAATGCATTCTATGAAAAACTTTGTTTTTCTGCTGTTAAAAAATCATATTGTTTTATTGATTCCTTAATTGAGGAATGGTTTTATACAGGAAGGATCACAGAGGATACTAAGAAATATATTTCAAATAAAGCTCCTAAATATAGTAGAATTTTTGGCTTGGCTAAAATACATAAAGATCTGGAAGACCCTATGTTCAGGCCTATAGTAGCAAGTAAAGGGACCAAAACTGAAGCCATTTCTATTTTTGTAGACAAACATTTACAAAAGGTAGCGGTCAGAGGTAGTGCTTATATTAAGGACACCATTGATTTTATTGGACACATCAAAAAAGTGAATGTTATTGAGTCAGATATTTTAGTCACTTTAGATGTGAAGTCTTTATATACAGTTATTCCCAATGAAGAAGGAATGGAAGCAGTGAGATTAGAAATTTTAAGTTCAGGTTTGTTTTCCAATAATACTACTAGTTTACTTATGGAAATGTTAGATGTTATTTTGAGCTGCAACTACTTCAAGTTTAAAGATGATTTTTTCCATCAAAAAAATGGAGTAGCAATGGGTGCAGCAATGGCACCCAGTTATGCTAACATTTTCATGAATGGTTGGGAGAAAAGACATATTTTGATTGTTACATTCAAAAACAATATACTTTGTTACAAATGCTTTATAGATGATTTGTTTATTGTTTGGAGAGGGGGGTTGGAGTCCCTTGAGTCTTTCTTGCTTTATATAAACAGGGTTTGTACATATTTGAAATTTACATCAGTTTTGAATGATAAAAGTATTTCATATTTGGATGTAGTAGTGTATAAAGAAAATGGCAAGTTAGCTACTAAAATTAACAAAAAGAATGTGCAAAACAATGCATATTAACACTTTTCAAGCATGCATCCCAGATATATGAAAGAAAATATTGTTAAGGGTCAACTGATGAGGGCACATCAACTTACTTTAGATGATGCTGATTTTATTAAAGAGAGCAAAGCTATATGTAATAAGTTTGTAGCTAGAGGCTATTCAAATGAATTAGTGAGAAGTAAACGTAGTGAAGTCAAAAGAACTAGAGAAAATTTAGAAGTTTTTTCTAAGAAAAATATCAGCAATGACTTTGGAACTGCTATGCAAATATCGAATATTGTAACTTCGGAAGCCATCAAACAGATTATCAGAATAAATTGGAAAATTTTGAAGAGCAGTGAAGAAGTACTAGAAACAGTTGATAATGGTCAATGCTTTCTGTACAAAAAGGGAAAGAGTTTTAAAAACTTTTTCCAAAGCAGTTTGAATCCCAGGTCTTTTAGTACAAGAGGCAGGATGGAAAAATATTTGGCATGCAATTCCTGTGATTTAATTTATGAAGGAGTCAGTGAAATTGTTATTAATGATGTAAAAATATATGTCAACAAGGTTTACACATGCAAATCAAAGTTTGTTGTTTATCTAATTGTATGTCAGTCTTGCAATGCATTCTATGTTGGCCATACTAGTAGGGAGCTGTTCAAAAGAATGTATGAACATAAAAGAGCTGCGGAAACTGGCAATGAAGCTAATGCTTTAGGTAAACATTATAAAATGGGGGGGTTGTAAAATCAATTTTAAATGTTTGGTTTTGGGAAATATTGCTGACTATGAGATCAAGTTGAATGCTGAGGAGGATTTGGGATGGTTGGAATATACATGGCAGGTTAAGTTGAATGCCTGCTATCCCCCTGGGCTAAACAACAGAGAAGATTTTGTAGCCTATTTGAGAAAGAAAGGGTTAAGACATTAATTGGGAATGTCATGTGATGATATCTTTTAGTATTTAATGAATGAAGTGAGAGGTTTTAATTCAGTCTGAAGAAGTCTTGTGTATGAAAAGACAAAAGCGCTTACTGGATTTTTACTGAATTTCTGCATTAAAGCACAGATTGGTTTATCACCGAGTTTATTATTTTTATTTTTATCAGTTATTTGGTTTAATACATTTTAAAGTGATTCATTTTTGTTACATTTCAAGATGAGCCAAGCAGATTCTAGTTTTCTGATGATTCCAACTGGATGTACTCTTCATGATGGCCTAAGTGGGTCACTGATGTTAAATCAGGAAGGCTTGCTGAATGTTGAAGCAACAAGGCATGGACAGTTACCAAAAAGAACTAATGAGCTGTTGTCAAACTGTTTAGCCCCTCCAGGTGATTTTTTTTTACTCTAAGCAATGAAGGCACCAGTAACAGTTATTCTTTTGATGCTTATGAACTATTTAAAGATCTAGAAAAAGATCTCATAAAGCTAAAGCATCTACAGTGGGATGTTGCTTATTTTGATAACTGTTTGCATGTTAAGAGGGTTCCAAAGGGCCTCAGAATTACAAAAATGCCAAATGGGAATGATTTACCCAAAGACTTTATTGACAGATGGGTCGAATTAAACCAAAAGGTGGGGCTACAATATGTTGAAATGCTGTCCGAGTTCAATAAACTAAAAATTGAACAATTGAATAATAAAATAAATTCAAGTTTCTTTTCTCTTAAAGATCAGTTGACTGCTGACAATTTTGTTGCCAAATTTAGTCTTATTCAAGACAAATTAGCAAAAGAAAACAACCTTTTGTCCAAACGGAAAATTAAAAAGTTTCAGCGCGACCTTAAAGAATATGAGGAAGGGAATGCTTATATTAGAGTAACAACAGGGCGCACTGACGTAGCGGCTGATGCAACACACCTGAGAATCAAAAATGAGGCAGCATTGACTGCAAGTGGAGACGAGGATGGGCCAAGACGCTCGGAACGTCTAGTGCAGCGTGGGCAACAAAATGATGTGGTGACTTCCAATGCACAAGCTTGTCCTATATCTTCACAAAATTTTCAGCAGGGACAGCAGGCACAGAAGGTGCAGGTTTATCAGAAAGGGCCGAACGGCCGAAGGACTTGGGCAGAAGTAACATTATCTACCACAGGGAATTACAACAATCAGTCCAAGAAGAAGGTGTGGAAGAAATGGAAGAAATAACTGGTTTTTCAGGTACTTTTGATCTTAGCAGTTACTTAATTGTCAATTTATCATCCAAACTTTTGGATGCCAAGACTTGTGACATTCTGAGTAGGGGTTGGAATTTTGTTCCATCTACTAGAGCGAACAAGTGTGATGTGTTGAATGAGCTGAGAGATTTTGTCAGGAAACTGAATTTCAAAGTTTTGTTTAAAAATAGTAACAACAATGTAAGTAGAGTTCAGTAGACCAAGTACTTTTAATCCTCCTTTGAGAAAGGAATTGGAAATGTTTCTTAGTATGACTGAGCATGAAATTATTGAATTGTTGAATAACAAAAGTAGTTTCAAATATCATAATATATCTGCAAAAGAGCACAAACTGTTTTTTGATTTAATTAATGATGATAAAATTCTTGTTAGCAAAGATGATAAAGGAAATGCTTTGGTAGTATTAGATAGAGATTATTATGATATGAAAATGTATCACATGTTGGCTGATGATGAATTCTATGAAAAAGTTAGTTTTTCTGCTGTTAAAAAATCATATTGTTTTATTGATTCCTTAATTGAGGAATGGTTTTATACAGGAAGGATCACAGAGGATACTGAGAAATATATTTCGAATAAAGTTCCTAAATTTAGTAGAATTTTTGGCTTGGCTAAAATACATAAAGATCTGGAAGACCCTGTGTTCAGACCTATAGTAGCAAGTGAAGGGAACAAAACTGAAACCATTTCTATTTTTGTAGACAAACATTTACAAAAGGTAGCGGTCAGAGGTAGTGCTTATATTAAGGACACCATTGATTTTATTGGACACATCAAAAAAGTGAATGTTATTGAGTCAGATATTTTAGTCACTTTAGATGTGAAGTCTTTATATACAGTTATTCCCAATGAAGAAGGAATGGAAGCAGTGAGATTAGAAATTTTAAGTTCAGGTTTGTTTTCCAATAAAACTACTAGTTTACTTATGGAAATGTTAGATGTTATTTTGAGCTACAACTACTTCAAGTTTAAATATGATTTTTTCCATAAAAAAAATGGAGTAGCAATGAGTGCAGTGATGGCACCCAGTTATGCCAACATTTTCATGAATGGTTGGGAGAAAAGACGTATTTTGATTGTAACAAAGTATATTGTTTTTGAATATATCAAACGCTTTATATATGATTTGTTTATTGTCTGGAGAGGGGGGTTGGAGTCCCTTGAATCTTTCTTGCTGTATATAAACAGGGTTTGTACGTATTTGAAATTTACTTCAGTTTTGAATGATAAAAGTATTTCATATTTGGATGTGGTAGTGTATAAAAAAAATGGCAGGTTAGCTACTAAAATTAATAAAATGAATGTGCAAAACAATGCATATTTACACTTTTCAAGCATACATCCCAGATATATGAAAGAAAATATTAAGGGTCAACTGATGAGGGCACATCAACTTACTTTAGATGATGCTGATTTTATTAAAGAGAGCAAAGCTATATGTAATAAGTTTGTAGCTAGAGGCTATTCAAATGAATTAGTGAGAAGTACACTTAGTGAAGTCAAAAGAACTAGAGAAAATTTAGAAGTTTTTTCTAAGAAAACTATCAACAATGACTTTGGAACTGCTATGCAAATATCGAATAGTGTAGATTCGGAAGCCATCAAACAGATTATCAAAACAAATTGGAAAATTTTGAAGAGCAGTGAAGAAGTACTAGAAGCAGATGATAATGGTCAATGCTTTCTGTACAAAAAGGGAAAGAGTTTTAAAAACTTTTTCCAAAGCAGTTTGAATCCCAGGTCTTTTAGTACAAGAGGCAGGATGGAAAAATGTTTGTCATGCAATTTCTGTGATTTAATTTATGAAGGAGTCAGTGAAATTGTTATTAATGATGTAAAAATATATGTCAACAAGGTTTACACATGCAAATCAAAGTTTGTTGTTTATCTAATTGTATGTCAGTCTTGCAATGCATTCTATGTTGGCCGTACTAGTAGGGAGCTGTTCAAAAGAATGTATGAACATAAAAGAGCTATGGAAACTGGCAATGAAGCTAATGCTTTAGGTAAACATTATAAAACGGGGGATTGCAAAATCAATTTTAAATTTTTGGTTTTGGTAAATATTGCTGACTATGAGATCAAGTTGAATGCTGAGGAGGAGTTGGGATGGTTGGAATATACATGGCAGGTTAAGTTGAATGCCTGCTATCCCCCTGGGCTAAACAACAGAGAAGATTTTGTAGCCTATTTGAGAAAGAAAGGGTTAAGACATTAATTGGGAATGTCATGTGATGATATCTTTTAGTATTTAATGAATGAAGTGAGAGGTTTTAATTCAGTTTGAAGAAGTCTTGTGTATGAAAAGATGAAAGTGCTTACTGGATTTTTACTGAATTTCTGCATTAAAGCACAGTTTGGTTTATCACCGAGTTTATTATTTTTAACTGTAGAACTTTGTATGTATGTGTCTTTGTAGGGATCAATGCTTTTAAGGCTATTCACACTCACTACAATTTCCATGGCCCTACTTTGGCAGGGCTGCTGATGTCATTCACTTTGAAATACACCATTGGGGAAGGAGTAGCCCAGTAACTCCATGGTGCATGCTATAACTGCATTACACTTATAGTGTGATCTATTAGTTAGGTAGGAGTTTTATTTACAGACATGGCAACTGTAAAGCTTTGTGTGTGTGTAGAGCTCAGTGCTTTTGTGGCCATTCACAGTCACTAGGCACTCCTAAAAATGGAGAACATCGATATCTGTGCAGTAACAGAGACCTGATCCAAGGCTCCAGAGGGCACCCCTGCAATACCATGTACAGCTCACACCACACCTGTCAACCACCAAACCAAGACCAAAACACTAAAGGTGGGGGAGTGTCCATATTCACCAAGGATATTCAAACCATCAGGCTACTTGCCCAACAGAATGTATCTGAAATATCCCTGGTGTAACTTACACTAAGTAAGACTGCAATCCAAATTGTATAGCTTGCTACAGATCCCCCACCATGCCCCAGGATTCCCACGACAACTTTCTAGACATCCTGGGAAATATTATGATACAACCAAACACCCTAATACTGGGTGACTTACTTTACCCTGCCATTAACTGGGAAAACTACTTTTGTACCAACACGGTTCTTGGAAGTCATAATTCCCAATGCCCTGGATCAAGTAACCCATAGTCCCACCAGGAGCTCAAATATCCTAGACCTGGTCTTTCCAACATAGGAAATAAGTGGTCCACACCTATGGTACCAGATCATTTGTCAGGTCTGCCCATAAGCTAATCACTCTTAACATCCACATACCTCCCCCACACCCCAGTAAGGAATCCTCCATAACACACATCTTCAAATCTAACATCATGCTGCACATGTCAGATGTGACTAATGTCATGACACCCATGCAGATGGGAACTGAAAGGATGACTGCTGAATCCTACACTAAGGCACTGTACAAGCATATCCACTTGTGCATGAATCATGCCATCCAGTATAGAACCAAGATGCTCCCCACCAAGAAAAGGAAGCCAATGTGGTGGCCCCCTGCCATAAACATACTGTACAACAAAAGGAAGAAACTGTTGCAGAAACAAGAGAATTTCCAGGATGTAAAATACTCCCTTACCAGCCTCAGTAAGAAGCTGAGATCCCTCATAACATCCTCCAAAGCTAGTTAAGAACATAATATAGTCAAAGATGTAAAAGACAACTGCAAGCCGTTCCATAGCTATGTCAGGAATCTAAATGGCAATGCTCAGATCTGCTCTGAGCTACAACAAGATGGTATTAAATATACTGCTCCCAAGAATATTGCCAATATCCTGGCAGATTGATTCAGTGCCAACTGCACCCCCTCCCACCCTCTAAAGGGTCCATCTCAACACTGAAAGATTGCCAGATCCCAGTAATAACAGCCACACAAGTAAAAAACACACTCTCCAGAGCTAAGAAAACAGCATCCATGGGACCAGACAACATTCCGGGCTGTGTACTACATGAACTACAAAATGAACTGGCACCTCACCTACATGCCATGTCTAATCATAGCCACACCTCAGGCTTTGTGTACACTGCATGGTGCACAGCTACAGTTATCCCAGTCCACAAGGGGGGGTCCACCTTGGATCCTGGGAACTACAGCCCCGACAGTATGACGTGCCTGATCTGGAAGGCCATGGAATGTATTATCATGGAACTTATAAACAAAGACATTGGCAACCTGCAAACACTGGACCCCACCCAGGCTGGGTTTTTGAAGGGCCAATTATGTCTTCTGAAGCTGATTGACATCTTTGAATCAGTCTCCAGAGCTGTGGACAAAGGTAAGGTGGTTCACACAGCCTATCCGGACCTCACCAAGGCCTTCGACACCATCCCCCAGTCTGGAATCAGAGATAAACATACCAAGCTGGCCATTAATCCCTACGTCACCTGATGGGCTGCCAACTGCTGTACTGACAGAACCCACACTGTAAAAGTAGGTGACACCAAATCCAGCCCCAGACAAGTGACAGTTGCAGTATCTCAGGGTTCAGTCCTGGGACTGCTCTTGTTTGGCATCTACTGCTCTGAAGTACAGGCCAACACTAAGGGACTCTGGCTAACAAAGGTCGCAGATGACTGCACACTGGAAGCCAATATTGAATCCCCACATGATGTGGATATTCTACAGAAGGGCCTTACAGAAAGAGATGCTTGGTGCCTGAGCCATGGCCTCAAGCTCAATGCCAAGAAATGTATAGTTATCTCCTTTGGGAAGAGACATGTAACCATGAAGCACCACATAAGTGGCAGTACACTAAACACCTAAAGTGTGATGACATAGGGACACATGTGGACAGTGATCTCACCTTTGATAACCACATCACCACAACAGTCAGGAAATCCACCTCTGTGGCACACCTCATTACTATGGGCTTTACATCCAGGCAGAAGGAGGTCATTGTCCCACTGTAGTCATCTCTCAGTAGACCCAGTACAGACTACAACGGCCCATTTGGTATGTACCTCACAAGACATCTGCAGCAACTAGAAAAGCTGCAGACATACCTCACTAAAAGAATCACAGGCCTAAACCAGATGCCCTATGCTGACCATCTGAAAATCATCCAGCTATACTCTGTTGCATATCGTGTACTCAGAGGCAACCTCTGCTTTACATACAATGTCATGTCAAACCCAGAGCTGTTGGACATGCTACACTTAAAGAAATCCAAATCCCTCACAGCCACATGCTCCAGGGATCCAAATCTTGTCATCACAATGAACAATCCATGCTGGAGGGATGTGTTCTTGACCCAGGGACACCCTAGACTCTGGAATAGACTGCTCATACATGTCAAGTAGAGCACCTCTTTACCCCTCTTCAAAAGGAACCTTGATGATTGGATGGGTGATAGGAAATTGACCCCAGGGATCATGTCAGTCGCCCTGCTTGACAGGGGTCCAGGGTAGTAAATATTGTGGGAAGACATAGCCAGGGAATTGTCATGGCTAAGCATGTATAGGCCCTAGGGCTGATAGCTTAGTACCCACCGATGAACCTATGACCTACACTTCCCATTGTCCAACCTAGATAAGCCTGCTGATGTCATTCACTTTGAAATACACCTTTGGGGAAAATTAGCCCACTAAGCTCCATGGCGTGTGCTATAACTGCATAATGCTGTAGTGTGATGTACTAGCTAGGTAGGAGTTCTAATCCCAGACATAGCAACTGTCATACTTTGTGTATGTGTTTGTTAGTCTGTGTAGGGATCAATGCTTTTGAGGCCATTCACAATCACTACAACTTCCATTGCCCTACTTTGGCAAGTCTGCTGATGTCATTCACTTTGAAATACACCTTTGGGAAAAGATTAGCCCAATAATCTCTTTGGCATGTGCTATAACTGCATAATGCTGTAGTGTGATGGATTATTTAGGTAGGAGTTCTAATCCCAGACATGGCAACTGTAAAACTGTGTGTATTTGTTTGTCTGTGTACAGATCAATGCTTTTGAGGCCATAAACAGTCACTGCAACTTCCATTGCCCTACTTTGGCAAGCCTGCTGATGTCATTCACTTTGAAATACACCTTTGGGGAAGGAATAGCCCAGTAATCGCCATGGCGCATGCTACAATGGCATAATGCTGTAGTGTGATTTACTAGTTAGGTAAGAATTCTTATCCCAGACATGGCAACTGTAAAACCTTGTGTGTTTGTTTGTCTGTGTAGGGATCAATGCTTTTAAGGCCATTCACAGTCACTACAACTTCCACTGCCCTACTTTGGCAAGCCTGCTGATGTCATTCACTTTGAAATACACCTCTGGGGAAGAAGTAGCTCAGTAAGCTCTGTGGTGTGTGCTATAACTGTGTAATACTATAGTGTGATGTACTAGTTTGGTAGGAGTTCTAATCCCAGACCTGGCAACTGTGAGACTTGGGGTGTGTGTTTATCATTAGTATCCTGTGTGGAGGTAGCAGTGAGTGTGTAATAACAGGACTCATTGTAGAGCAGGTTTTGCAAATTTCTTATATTGTGGGCCTATTATATGTCACAATGTCCACCTTACAAGGATCACAAATGTCAAACAGCAGAGAGGCTGGGGTAGATATTCCATATCCCTACATGTGACATCATGACTTGGGGAACAATATAAGCAACCCTTGTATTACCCAGAGAACACTCTTCACCCATGTCTCATACACAAACACACTTGGCTAGGCAACAATCACTATGTTGGTAGTTCTCTGCATATTGCCCACAGATAGTAACCATGGTGTGACTGCAGTGGTCTACAGGGGACATGGCACCCTGTCCCATCCCTACAATAGGCAAATCATTGCATACAGTGCTCCTTCTCTATATTCCCTACTGGACGACTGCAACAACTGTAGAGTCAGCAAATGTAACCCACAAAGGACATACCATGCCTTATACACATGCCCTGTATGGACAGATGCCACTGACACCAGTGAATAACTGTATCATGCTGTCAGTGTAAGTGCAGGGTCAACCTGGTTTCCATTGCCAATTCTCAACACATGAGGTCAGGAATGGCACATCTGATGATAACAATCTGTCTATACAACATGCCCCAAACACCCCAGGTACACTTCCACATGTCACAGAACATGCATGTGGGATGTGTGCACATCCCAGACACCATACATGTTATGGAATATAGAACACCTACATGGCAAACATTGCACAGCACTGGCCACCCTCAATAGTAACCCAGATGAGTGGATGGTGAGTACAATACCCACCTGTGTGGGCCAATCCAGACACTACACCCCTGAGCCACACTGCAGACCATTGTCATGTGGCCTGATGCCAAGTTATACCCTTTACCTAGCCTTATACAGCTTTCTGGCACAGCAACCACTGCACACCTGTGAAGCAGTGCACCCATGCATGTCAGTACTGGCAAACCTGTGTGTGTGTGTGTGTGTGTGTGTGTGTGTGTGTGTGTGTGTGTGTGTGTGTGTGTGTGTGTGTGTGTGTGTGTGTGTGTGGAGTATAATGATTTGGACACCATTCACACTCACTACACCTCCCATTGGCCTACTGAAGCATGCCTTCTGATGTCAGACACCTTGACATACCCTTTGCCCATATATCAGCCTGATAACCTCTGTGGTGCATATGATACCTGCGTATTACTGTAGTGTGGCAAACTAGTTAGTTAGGAAATCTAATCCTGACCCTGCCAACTGTGATAATGTGTGTGAGTCCCTGAGAGAGTGTGGCTGTGTTGTCCTTGACACCAGTTCTTGTGGACAGGCACATGTACTAAAACTACCTTATCCCTCCTTTATCACTGTTGCTGATATCACTCATCGTCAAATATACCTTTGGACAGCTCCTCAACATGTAAGCTCTGTGGTGCATGCAATAACTGCATAGATACGTAATAGCAATACACAGTCAGGCAGTCATTTGAAACCCTGTACTGGTAAGTGTGTGACACAAACATGCTTAGCTTTTATTCACCTAACCCCTCCCTGTCTTACTTTGTCTCTGTCTGTCTCTGTCACTCCCTCTCTGGTGGATGTGGAGAAGTACACCTGCTTTGCTTAGGCAGCAGCTTGTGTTTTGTAAGTAATGCTCATGATCAGCTGATGGCCTGTGCATGAATTGCAGTCCCCCACTAGCTGATTGTATGTGGAACAGTTATAGTAACATTCCCATAGCCAATTGAATGGAAACACGCTCCTATAACTTGGAACATCATGTGGGTGTTGGCCCTTTTCATTCACTGCGAGCAGGGCTTCATGTCAGTGTTTGACAAACAGCATCACAGATGGTAGTGAGATATACTTCTAACAACATACACTGTGGAGACAGGCCAACAAACAGGAGGGGGATGTTCCAGACATGACTACAGAATGTAAGTTTTGCTCTTCTGCATTTGGAGTAATGTTGGTTTAAAAGGGTTTGTGGGGATATGGCTGGTCTACATGATTTAATACCTGTCATGACAGTGTTATGTGTGTGAGGAAATTTCCACTTGTAGGGTTATCTGCAGACTAGTCAATTTTTTGAGTCTTATCTGTGGTCTGATACTCACAGATTACCTATCTTAGAACTGCAGAAGCATAGTCTGAGGATTGTAGTCAGTACATGGTGATGGCCATGAGAGTTACTGACTTCATATCCCTCATAGAACATATGTCACAACAAACCCTGTTACAACTGTAAATGTATGCGGTTATCACAGCAACATGTCAATATTGACCCTGTGTTTGTGCCTCAGCCACAACTCTTTCAACCTTTGTACATGTGTCATGCAGTAAGAGGTGCATATGTTCTGTACATCATTATTTATTGACATAATATCTGATAACAAGCCAGTGAGATATCAGACTGCTAGACATGTTATGTATAGTAGGGGTTATATTTAAGGACATAACTTGGGCATTCTGTGGTAGTGTGTACAGTAGTGAGGTCTGTGTACTTATGCTGATTATTGACAGTGTGTGTATTGCAAATATGTACCTTGGTCTGTGAACAGACTGTGGTAGATGTCATTGTTCTTGGTCCTGTTCTATCTGATGTTACATGCTGCTTTAAGCATGTTTGGGCTTGTTTGCACAAAGCTAAGCGGTGCTAACATATGGTTAAATATATAGGCACTTACACCATGTAGGTTTCACTTACCAGTGTGCAAATGTGCTTAGCTGTTATATTGCAGCAATGCTGACACCTGCCAAGCATGGCTCAGCCCGGGTAACCAGTGCTCACATTCCAGTCTGATAAAACAGCAGGGCAATGACATCTGAAATAAGTATATGTAATGCATGTACATAACATGCATCTATGTGCTGTCATTACAATAGCAAGGGGTGTGAGTCTACTTTCTGGGACACTTGATTATATATGGCTTGTACAACACTCTTATCCATGTGAATGTGTTACATATATGGGTAGTATCCCAGGTTATATGCAGTCACACTGGCATGTAATGTATCATTTCATTACTACTGTTGACAGTGCTTTCCCAAGTAAGAGTAGTTTGCTAACTGTAGTACTGGAAACAAACACTCCTGCATGCAAAGATGGACTCTGAGTCCTCAGTGTCATGTTCCTGGTGTGTGAGCTGTGTCTCATTAAATATTTCTGACTGGATAATGATCTGACGTGAAAAATAACTGTAGACTACTGTGTGTATATCATGTCAGTGAGGGCTGCTGTCAAGTAGTAATGGCATACCTGTCTGTGTCAGACATCTATCTGTCAACACATTCATCCTAATGCATAGCTAGTTGGCTAGCTGATGTCTGTCAGTCCTCTGTACAGATGTGCAGATGTCAGGTATCCATCTTGGATACTTACAGGCAATCTATACTTGACTGACACTGACATGTCTGCCCAGCTGTGTTATAAATGCCACAGATAGGACTCCACACCCTGTAAGCACCACATGCCATGGATACCTGAGCTACACTACCACAGTCAACAGAACATGCATGAATACAGGTCTCCAAGACAGACACTAACCATGTTATGTATTACATGTTGCATACATGTCAACTAGCACACTTCACTGGCCCTCTGCAAGAGGCACCCAAATGATTGGCTGATGCATATCACTCTCACCCTGAGGATCAGCCTAGTGGTGTCTGTTGATAGATGGCCTGCTGGCACATGGCAGGTGGCATGATACCACTATACACACATCCCCTACACTTCCCATCTCTCCATGGACAATAGTCTGATACACACCTATGAGCACCTGCACCGCTGCTCCCCAATACTGAAAAATGTGTACGTGTGCATTACTGAGAATATCAGTGTCTGTGTGTTTGTAGACCTGTAGGTGGGAATACCCTGAAGCCCTTCACACCCACCGCACCCCCATTGCCATAGTTAGATGTTGCTGCTGCAGTACCGGACATTATATGTACCTTGTTATGCTCTTCTCCCTAAGGGCTACATGAGCCTTGCAGTACCAGCACAACACTGTTGTACAAATGGGTTGATAGGCAAGGGATACCCACTGGGTTCTGGCAAGTATGTGTATGTGTGCATGTGTGTATATATGTAGGGTACAGCATTCCAAAACCACATACTCCTATTACAATACACATTGCCACACAGTATTAGGGATAGTGATGTTGCTGACCATAGGAAAGGAATGACAATGCATCACCCTACTATGCCATGGCATGTGCATAAGATGCATATCCCTGTAGTAGCACTCTTGGGATGGACAAGCGGTTGTATTGCAGTCCTGGTCAATGTGTGATGGTGGGTATGTCAGAGTGTCATCATGGATTCCAGTGCATACAATATCCACAGTGGGTGTGGGTGCTGGGTATACTGTCATTACACCATGGTACCCCCGGTACATGTCCCATGTACCACTGTATGGTGATCACTGTCACCATCAACCATACAGGTAACTGATAACACTACCTAGCCCAGTTATGCATGTGCAGTGTGCAAACTACTTGTAACACAATTGCCACACTGACAAGGTAGTTATCACTGATAGGCCCAGGTCTCTCAGATGTGTGCCTGTTATGTGTTTGTCGATATGTATATGACGGTATGTCACACTATGTATTGTCCATAAGCAACCATTACATCCCCCATTACCATACTGTACATGCCTGGGGATGTTCTTCATGTAACATGTAACCTATGTAACCTGGAACACACCTAATACATACCCTTCAGATACACCATCATGGTGACCACTGTGATGCAGTGCAGTTAACAGCAACAATATGTGAACATGTACAGCATGCATTATGGGTAGGTGTGTTAAATGTGTGCATGGAATATACCATGGCCATAACATGACCGGTGTACTGGCAAACCTGAACAAATAACATACTCACTGGAGGTATACCAAAGGGACCTACATAAGTGTGTGAGAAATGTGATGTCATTAGCCACAGCTGTGGCATTGGTACAGGGTGGGTGCAGCATTACAGTACATCAACAGTACAAGCCCACAATACTACAGATTATGCACATCTGTTTATTACTACTACACAGCAACAGACTATATATATATATATATATATATATATATATATATATATATATATATATCATCTCACATATACATGATCTAACTGTACAGATGTGGATGGATACACAACAGTGGTCTACTGATGTGCCCTGTGGCCTTACCTGCACACTCCTCTGCCATTGTGTGGGTAGCACCCATCTCCACTATGCTCTCCGCCAGGTGTTGTGTGTGCAGGTGGGCAGGTGCCACGAGGCTGGCAAGGAGCTCCTCAACACATGTTGGGAGGGCTGGATGGCATGACCCCCTCTGTTGCAAGCTGGTCCCCCCTGACTGCAGCAGCACATAGACAGGCATGGTGAAGTAGATCTGTGCATCGATGCTGGACCTCCTCATAACTGCAGTTATGCAGGCAGACATCATTTACCCTGTGGACAAGATCATTCCACAGGGCGGTCCACTCCTGCTGATCATGGGCTCTTCAGCCGAACAACACCTGGTAGTGCTGCACCAGGTGTGAGATGATGACATCATTTTCCTCCGCTGTATGAATGGGCAATCTCTCCGTGGACATATGGCCTGAAAGACATAAAGATGGAAAAAGGTCTGAGGACCACATACTGCAAGGTTATCATAGTTGTTAATACACATCTCTGTCTCCCCACCAACATATCTGCAACAACAATCTGATCACACAACTCAACAGGTATGTCTACAGAATAGCTACCATTTGGACATATATTGTATTGTACAACACTTTGTGCTATGTGTTTGTAGTCATGTTCCCTGTGGGGACATTATCATTGGTGGCCTGTTACGGACAATGTCACCTGCATGACATTGTAAGGGCCAATATGGTTCCATATATGCATGTGTTCTGTTTGCTATGTGATTGCTGTACATCTGTTGTTTTGTGTTACTGGACATGATCCGGGAATGTGTGGACTATTACTGCACATATATGTTCAATAACAGTAACACAGTAGCATGTTTGGGGAACAGTTGCCAGCAGAACCACCTCTCCCACCTCATCTGGCCATGTTACCAGGCCACATCACATGTGGGACCCACCTGGGGCCTCCTCATCTACTGGTCCTGGACTACCTTCAGGTGGAACCAGCTCTGAGGATGGTGTTCACCCCCCCTGGGAGCACACACAGACAAGATCCTAACACCCGAGGTCAGGTCCAGGGTCTGGTGTATAGGGAGCTCCACAGAGACTTGGGGGATGTGCTACAGCACCTTGATGCCCTCAGTACACACTCACAGGGTCCACATGCTCCTCCTGCTCAGCCTCCAGCCTAGGCACCTTC
>NC_056738.1:531372473-531447473 GCF_019279795.1 Protopterus annectens | reverse complement strand
CGAATCCCATCCCTGGGGGGATGAGCCCCATCCCCTAAGGTGTTTCCACCCCAAGGTGGTTCAGGACCAGCAGATGAGGAGGTCCTGGGGTGGGCCCCAGATGTGCTGATGCCCGGTGCCACAGCCAGATGAGGTGGGAGAAGTGGGTCCGCTGGGACCAGCCTTCTCAAATGTGCTATGGTGTTTCAATTTTAAAACATATGTAGGTTAGTAATAGTCAACACATTCCAGGATTAGGTATAACAGTATGCATAGATATTCCCATTAACCCAAAACACCAGATATGGAGCAGTTGCATAGCAAACAGAACACATGTATATACAGAACCACAGTGGCCATTACAACAGCATGGAGGTACATTGATGGCAGCATGCCACCAATGTGGGAGTATTTCATCATGTCACATGCATAGAACAGATTTCAATATTTATCAAAAATAGGACATATGTCAAAACAGTAGATTTAAGTGTACACATGCTGATTGAGTTGTGTATTCAGCTTATTGTTGCAGATGTGGTGTTGGGGAGAGAAAAATGTCAATTAACTTGTATATCCCTGTAGTTTTCATTACTTTCTTAGTGCTGTGATCTGTACCTTACAGGTATTATTACACAACCCTACGGCCTTAGTTTGGACAGTGGCATAGATGTAGACAACTATATACATGAACTGTGTTTTACCTGTAGTATACACCTCTTACCTGGTATACCTGTGGAGGTATTGTTTGTTACCACTATCTCACTGTTTCTACGCATATTCCCAGATTCCAGGTTGATGTTATGCACATACCTCTCCATCTCTTATTGCACACACTCTGGGTATGTCTTGACAAAATGCAGATGAAACTGGGACATATTTTGACTATTGCCCTCCTAAAACTTTGGTGAGTTGTACAATGACAAGTTTGTTTTCATAGACATTTTCCAAATATTTACAGGCCTGACAGTCAGTTATATGACACTAAATGCTGCCTAAATGTCAGAGATTAGCACACTGATATGCCAGGGGGACAGGATAAAAGCCAGCAGATATGGGCCAATTATCTGGGCATTCTGGACAGATCTGTACAGTCAAGGGATATAATTCTGCATACAGCTTACTACCACTCCTAGGATTCGAACCATGGCTGTGTGTGCTAAAAATAAAACAGTGTACATCACAGTTGAGTGTGATATATAGATATTGCTGTTTATCTTTTCTCTGAATTCTGTCTATAAGTCTCCCGTGGTTTTACAATCTGACCTTGTAATTACAATACTCTTATACAGGGTTTCCTAGAGAGTTTTATTATGTAGCACTGTGTGGATGACAGTGATGAGTAATACCTTATTAGTCAGAGATACTGCAACACTAACACTGCCGTACAATACCAGACTAAACAGTACCAGTCCAGGATTTCATTCTTTTATTTCTAGGCACAGTTTTTGTATCTGACAGACCTGTGGGGGGAATGTTTGCTAACACTACCTGAATGTTGCCATACACATTACCAGATTCCACATTATTATTATGCACATACGTCTCTCTCTGTTACTGCACACACTCTGGTCATAGCTTCACAACATGGGAGTGGAGTTGGGACATACTTTGCTTATTACTCTCATAACACTTTTGTGAGTTGCTAGAATGACAGGTTTGTTCTTATAGATATATTTCAGACAGTTATGATGTCTGACAGTCAGTTGTATGTAATTTACTGCCTAAACTTGTGGGATCATCCCACTGATTTACCAGGGGGACAGGGTGACAGGCAGGGGACTTACACCAATTATCTTGACTTTCTGACAATATCTGTACAGTTGTGGGGTATGATTCTGCATTCAGCTTACTACCACTCCCAGGCTTCGAATGTGTGGTATAAATAGGGCCAATTTCCTGCACTTTGCCATGATTGGATGGTTTTGAAAATGCTAAGCTATGGGCAAACCTGCTTACCTAAGGTTGGTATTGCTTAAAGGGGAATACCAATGGGCAAACTGATTTAGCTGGCCTACACCTTGCTTACACCTAGTAAGCAGGGGTGTGCAATGCTTAGTATTGCTTAATTTTAAATTTGCACACTATTTGCTATTTGGCATTGATTTATCATTCATTACATGTTATATATGTGTTTGGTATCCATGACTCATGTGTACGTACACTGTATGGAGTCCTTGTGTTTATTGGGGGATTTCAACACTTTATTACAATGGCACATCTCATCTGGACGTAATGCAATACTCCAGTTCACATAATTATGTTATGTAGCAGGCTATACAACATAAAGCTGTATATAGATTCCTTTAACATGTAAATTTTTATTTTCCTATAGTGAGGATCTGTTTGGAGATACCGCGGTCTTATATACTGCTGTGATGGCTTACTGGTTAACTACTGTGACTATAGTGTACAGGGTCCTGGGTTCAAGACCTGCAATGGCTGTTTATTTTGTTGCTGGGCAATACAGCAGCTGTTGGATACAGAGTGATTAAAGCAATTTTAAGCAGGTTTGCATGGGTTTGTGCAATGGTAAGCAATGCTAACTTCTGGTTAAATATGCTTACAGGGAGTTAGCTTCAATATTGCTTAACCTGTGTGCACATTGCTTACCCCTGCGCAAATGGGCTTAAACCCACTTACTACTGCTTACTCCCACTTTCCCCCGCACTAATTTAGACAGAAATGTAACATGGCTCTTTGGAAGGTGGTGGATTTGGACACTCTATGGATTTATCATTCATTACACATTATACCTTCAATTCGTATCCCTGATTCATGTGTACATATACTGTATGGGGCACTTGTGTTTATCTGTGGATTTTACAACATTATTACAATGGCACCTCACAAATATATGTTATTTAGTAGGTTATATGGCCAAAAAAATGTTCCTAAAATGATTTGACATGGAAAATGGAATTTACTACAGTGAGAATCGAACAAAGACCACTACAGTATTGTAGTACTGCTTCATTTGCATGTATCTTGCTATTTATCTTCTTGTGCCATTTAAGCTACAGTATGCGTAGCTAAGCAATGGGCAAACCCGCACACCTACTGTTTAATAAAAAAAATGTTCTACTGCTATTTTCTCTTGGAAGGGACAGGTTTCACTTATTGCTGTGGATTCCTACATGCATCTGCACTTTTGGTAGACATCCTAGCAACCCCCATATCTCTCAACTTCTTAATGCACATTATCTGGACAAAGCTTGACAACATGAGGTCCAACTATGGACATATTTTAATTATTGCTCTTATAAACTTGGGACAGTTGCTAGAGTAACAGGATTGATTTTAATATATGTTTTCTGATGGATTTTGGTGTATGGCACTCATATGTATGCATTATTTCACGGCTTCATTCCTGACATCATCCCGTGATTTCAGAGTACAACTGGGGTACAGGCCAACTGTATGGGCAACAAATGCGTGGACATTATGCAGTGATTTGTACAGTTGGGAGGTATGCAACCTCCTATGAGTATTCTCACTCTTTGTTATTGCTGAACGGCACTTCCTGAGTGCAGGGGCATGTGTATTGCGAGAGCTCTGCTCTCAGACACACCTCCTGCACTCGTCCATGCTCCGTGTCCATTTAGGAGCAGAGACGGCGTGCCTTCATTACTATGCATGGCGTGCTGCCGTGCTGCTTCTAAATGTTTGCCTCCATGGGGTTGTCTTTTTCTGGATATTGCAGCATAATTACTATGCTCCATGCACTACATAATATTTATGACTGGATTCCATGCAGATGTTATGAATTTAATGAATAATGTAGAACTGAAGTATCAGAATTTACAACTGTAAAGTGCAGACAACTGAAAGACAAACACTGAGTAGCTAGTGCTCTAAAATCTGTGAAAAAATGTATTTTGGGAAACCAGCTATAATTATGCCTAAGACCAGGGCTGGCCTTTGGTCACCAGGTGCTCTAGGCAGAAGGGCTCCACAGCGCAGTGCCCTCATCCTGGTCAACCTACAGCATCTCAAATTTTTCTTCGTTTTTCTCACAGTTTGTCATACTCTTCAGTTTTTCCTGTATTAACTGAGCACAAGTTTAGAGAAACTATGTCTTTACTACAAAAAAATAAATAAATAAACAAATACTGGAAAAGCACCCCTGCTAGAGCGATGCCCTAGGCAGATGCCTAGTTGGCCTACGCCTAAGGCATCAGTTTTATTTATCTTTACAGGCTTTATGTTTTTATTGTAACAATATATAAGCAAAGAATATACATGTCATAGAAGAAACTGATAACATCAGTCACAATGTATCTGTCCAGTCATATCTTTGCAAACAAGTCAGAATACTTGTCAAAGAACTAAGTGTTTAGTATTTTTTTATGTAGGAATAATACAAAATACTTCACCAAATGCTTTCAAAAATCAATATTTGGAAAGATTCAGAGTGAGACAAAAGTTTAGTAGTGTTAGTAATACATTTCTATTTTTTGCAGAAACTGGAAAAACTGTCACAGAAACTCAACAAAATAAACCAAGACTCTAGTGGTCAAATCCAAAAAGCATAGGAAAATGTGACATCATGTAGCATGTGATTAATTTCATTACTATATAAATTGTTAGTAGGGTGGAGTTCTAATTGTTTCTGAAGAGGTTCACGGGGAATAAAGTGAATGAAAGCGCTAATCTTGGTGTCCGTATTTTTCCTATGCTTATTGGATTTGACCACTAGAGTCTTGGTTTATTTCGTTGAATTTCTATTTTTGATTCGATATGTCCTGAAGTTTTTTGAAATATTCCCTTATTTTAGCCTCTTTTATATAGCCATTAAGCACTTTTGCTTGGACATATTATCTATTAAGCACTTTTGCTTGGACATATTATCTATTAAGCACTTCTGCTTGGACATATTATCTATTAAGCACTTTTGCTTGGACATATTATCTAAAGCAATACTCTTACAATGCGTGTTGCATGTCATGGTACCTTTGTAGTACTATGTCCATAATTACATTGTAATTTCTTTCCGTATTTCAAAGACTCTCGGTACTGGATTTTAGACAATCTCAGCAAGCTGCAGTTCTCCCTTCCATTTCTTTCTTTCTTTCATTCTTTATTTTCCTTTCTTTTTTTCTTTATGTCTGGCTCAATTATTCTAATTTAAAATAGAACGAGCATATGCTTTGAGAGAATGCCAGCATAGAAATATTACCTTACTATAATGCACTCATCTAATAATATTATTAAGCAATGAAAAACTCTGGAGTAATTGGTAGGCTTTATGTATAAGTACAGTGGTAAGTACTAGGTAACCTGTCTACCACATAAGGAGTGGTTCTGGCCCAGACATTGTAGTTATTGGCCGCTTGAGCAATCTCTTCCATCTCTCTCAACTTTCTGATTTGAAAGCCTGCATTTGCACTTGTTTCTGTCCTGTAACTCGTCTAGTGCAGACACAGATTCTTAGTTTTAGCACTTAAATTTGCTTATTCATGCTCAGCACTTGTTCAGAACTTGTAAGCACTAAATAAGCTACTAATTACTATAGCATTCAACCTTCCTCATTACCTAGAGGAAAACAGTTTTTGTACTTACTTTTCTCACTTGCTTAGAGAAAAACAGCTCTTGTACTCACTTTCCTCACTTATCTAGAGGAAAATAGTTTTTTATTCAGGCATGTCCAAGGGTCAGCTCCCAGTGTTCTCTCCTGTCTATCTGATGAATCTGGGCATCTTGTAGCAATGTAGAAATTGCCTCATGTACACAGACAACCCTCTCCTCCTACCACCCAACACTACAACCTGTGAGAGATGCACTTATCTAGCCAAACTGGAGGTAAAGCTCTCTCCAACCAAGAATGAACTTGACAGTCATGAGGAGAAGGTAAACATTTGCACCACACCACACTCATCACATAGCCTCACTAAATCTACACCACCAAAATACACACATAGTAACACAAAAACATTCGCGGAGGCTCTCAGTAATAATCTGTCTAAGCAACAGAGACCTCAAAGCAGAAACACAAGCAACCTCCATCCCCCAACACAACCCAAATAACATGTAGCCCACAGACTTAGTGTGCCACTCAACCACAGCCAGTAAGGCAAAACAATGTACCCAACACACTAGTCATAGGTGAGATTATAGTCAGGCACACTGATGTCCCACTCGCCAGGTTAAACAAGGAGAAGGTTACTGTCAGCTGCCTGTCAGGTGCCAGGATCCACCACATAACCCACGCACTCAGGTCACTCCACAATAAGTACAAATATGACTCTGTCAGTGTCCATGTTGGTGTGAATGACCTGAGACGTACCTCCCTGGACTACATGAAAAGAGACATGGAAGAGCTCTCCGATCTTGTAGCCCAGACAGGTATGACCCTAGCCCTGAGTAGCATTCTGCCATCACCCAGAATGATACCGCAGTACAAGGACAAAATGATTGACTTCAACAATTCACTAAGCTTCTGGTGTCATTCTAAGGGGATCCAGTATCTGTTTGCTTGGGATGACATGGTCGACAGACCATGATGCTTTGCCACAGATGGTCTGCACCTGTCACCCCTGGGATTCCGGATACTGGCTATGGCTCTTCCTGCCCCTATAGTGCCTTTTTTAGGCAGGGTTCAAATAAAAAATTCACCACCGTAACAGGAACAGGCAAGCAAAAACTGAGGGTAATGCTACTCAATGCTAGAAGTCTAAATCTCAAAATGCACTCACTTGAGGCAATCCTTAAAATGGAGAACATTGATATCTGTGCAGTGACTGAGACCTGGTTCAAGGCTCCAGAGAGCACCCCTGCACTACCAGGCTATAACTCATACCACACTTTTCGGCCATGTAACCTGGACCGAAACACCAAAGGCGGAGGTGTGTCCATATTCATTAAGGATATCCACACCTCCAGGCTAGTTGCTCAGCATAATGCATCTGAGGTTATCCAAGTGCAACTAACTCTGGGCAAAACTGCAATCCAAATTGTAGCTTGCTATAGATCCCCCACCATGCCCCAGGATTCCCACTCCTCTTTTCTTGATGTACTGGAAAATATTAGGGTTCAACCAAACACCCTAATAATGAGCGACTTCAACTACCCCACCATTAACTGGGAAAACTACTTGTATACCAACTCCTTAGCTCAACGCTTTCTGGAATTCATAAACTCCAATGCCCTGGATCAACTTATCCACACCCCCACCAGGGGTAACAATATCCTAGACCTAGTCATTACCAACATGACTGACGGGCATTCCATACCTGAAGTCAACGCCTTATTGGTCCAATCTAACCATAAGCTAATTACCCTACATATCCACATTCTGCCCCCACCCCCATTAAGGAAACCATGTTAAAAATATCTCCAAAGACAACTTCATGATTCTTAAGACAGAAGTGGTGAACTTCATGACACCCATGCAGATGGACAATACAGTTACAATTGCTGAATCCTACACAAATGCACTCTATAAGCACTTACAGGAGTGCATGGATCGTGCTATCCCAAACAGAACCAAGATGCTATCCTCCAAAAAAAAGGAAGCCAATCTGGTGGCCCCCTGCCATAAATAAACTGTACAACAGAAGGAATAAAATGTTGCAAAAGAGAGTAAAATCCCATGAGTGGAGAAGCTCCCTGGTCAGCCTCAGTAAGAAGACGAAATCCCTTATAAGATCCTCCAAAGCTAGCTATGGAAACAAAATCGCCACTAATTCTAAGGACAACCACAAAGCATTCTATAGCTATGTCAAGAATCTCAATGGCAACACCCAGATCTGCTCAGAGTTACAGCACAATGGCATGAAAATTACAGAATGAACTGATACTGCCAACATCCTGGCAGATAGGTTCAGTGCTAACTTTACCCCCGCACCCCCTAGAGGGCCCATATCTATACAGGAAGAATGCAGAGTCCCTGTAATCACAACCATGCAGGTAAAAGCTGCACTCTCTAAAGCCAAAAACACAGCATCCATGGGACCAGACAACATCCCAGGCTGCGTTTTACATGAACTTCAGAACGAACTGGCTCCCCACTTAAGCACCACATTCAATAATAGCCTCACACCAGGCTCTGTGCCCACTAAATAGCACACAGCAACAATTATCCCACTCCACAAAGGGGGAGCCACCAGTGATCCTGGGAACTATTGACCTATTAGCCTGACGAGCCTTGTCTACAAGGCCATGGAATGTATCATCATGGAACTCATAAACAAAGAGACTGGTAACCTCCAAACTCTGGATCCCACCCAGTTTGGGTTTGGGAAAGGAAGAGCATGCCTCCTGAACCTAATCGACTTCTTTGAGGCAGTCAGCAAAGACATAGATGAGGGTAAGGTGGCTCACACAGCCTATCTTGACCTCGCCAAGGCTTTTGACACCATCCCCCATTCTGGAATTATAGCTAAATTCACTAAACTAGGTATAAATTCCTATGTCACAAGATGGGTTGCCAACTGGCTCACTGACAGAACCCACATTGTAAAAGTTGCAGACTCCAAATCTGACCTCAAAGCAGTGACAAGTGGAGTACCACAGGGTTTCATCCTGGGACCTCTCCTGTTTGGTATCTACTTCTCTGAAGTACAGGCTAACACAGAAGGCCTCTGGCTAATGAAGTTCACAGATGACTGCAAACTAGGAGCCATAGTCAAGTCCCCAAATGATGTGGACATTCTACAGAAGGGCCTTGCTGAGACAGATGCCTGGTGTCAGAGCAATGGCCTCAAGCTCAATGCCAAAAAGTACAGTGTCACCCCCTTTGGTAAAAACTCTGTACCCATGAACTACCACATAGGCAGTAATCTACTTAACAAAGAATGTGTGATAAGATACCTTGGGACCCAGGTGGACAGTAGTCTCTCCTTTGATAGTCACATCGCCACAGTAGTCAGGAAGTCCTTCTATGTGGCACACCTCATCATAAAAGGGTTCTCATCCAGGAAAAAAGAGGTCATTGTTCCCCTCTACTCGGCACTCATTAGACCCATTATAGAGTACAACGCCCCTTTTGGAATGTACCTCACAAGACATCTGCAGCAGCTGGAAAGGCCACAGAGGTACCTCACAAAGAGGATTACTGACCTCAAACAAATGCCCTACACTGACTGCCTCAAAAAACTCCAGCTTTACTCCGTAGCATATCGCCTACTTTGAGGTGATCTCTGCCTAACATATAAAGCTATGTCAAACCCATAGCTGTTGGACATGCTACACCTAAAGAAATCCCAATCCCTCAAAGCTACATGCTCTAAGGACCTAAACCTTGTTACCACAATAAACAGGACATGCTGGAGAGATCGATTCCTGTTCCAGAGACTTCCTATACTCTGGAACAGGCTACCCATCTATGTCAAGCAAAGTTCTTCATTAGCACTCTTCAAGAAAAATCTTGATGAGTGGATGGGAAATAGGAAATACACCCTGGGGATCACTTCTGTGTCTCTGCTCAACAGTGGCACAGGAAAATAACTTTCTTGGGTGGCGTAAACCAGGGAACCTTGTTGACTAGGCTTACGTAGGCCCTTTGGCTGATAGCCTAGTACCTACCTATGAACCTATGAACATAGGTTAGTAGTAGACTAACTGTTCTTGTTGATCATTTAAACCTATCCTGTTGGAGTTTAGATTAAGCTAACCCTTTCTGAGATCTATATTTCTATATTACTCTAATGTTAATTAATATATCATAATATAGATATCTGGAGGGGACCCATTCCAGTTGTTGCTTATGCCTGGACAGATGCATGCCCAAAGGGGTTTTGTACTAAATGATTGGCCTAATTAGGGCTGACTAGAAGTGGTCAGTGGCATCCCGGAATATAAAAACAATCTCCTTCTTCAAGAGCCACACAGTATAGAAGGACTTCCTTAGCACAATATACATATGCTAATCAAACATTAGGTCATTGTCCACCTACGTTCTCAAATCCTGAGCTAGACCCACATGAGAAGAATTCGGTGAACACTGGACCCTTGTTATGTGGAAGGCTGCCCCCCCCTCCGCTAATTATATATACAAACTCCAAGATCACATTACAGTGGAGAAAGGGCAGGTTTTCTTATCACTATGTTACCATTAAGTACATAGTTCGAGCCATTTTCTTTATGTTAGCCAACTGTGATTGTTCCACGATATTTCTTATGATCATATGGCCTTTTGCTGAATTGAACATTCACTGATATGTGTTCAGTAAATGGACATTCAATGAAAGTGCCATTATATCACTAAATGTAGACTCATTTTTTTTTGCTGTTGCTGTTGTAATTCTAAGTGCATTTTTTTACTTGTTGTCTTTGCCATTGTGGTAGAGTCATGGGTGAAAAAGATCCCTGGACCAATTCACTTGCCTGGTTAGCAAAGAAAATCAGACATGCCAACATTGATGGAATGGAACTGATGTAAAGCCATGTATAACATTCATCTGTTTACACACATAAATATGGTTGTATTTTGTTTGCTGAAGATGATGTTTCATTGAGACAGCAATCATTCACTATTTTTTGCCAATGTCAGTTTCACTGATGTGGTGTGTAGATCTACTAGCCGTCAGATTTCAAGGGATCTTATTTAATTTTTATACTGTTTGTATTTACACAGTTTATTTGGATGCCACAGTAATATAACTATATAATGAGTGTCAGAGGATTAGGGGGCTGGTGAGAGTGTGCTCATGATTTGAGTCTTTTGAAGGATGTATGTGTTTGCAAAATAGGATGTTTAGTGTGCTTGTGTGTTTTTTTGTGAATATATGTATATATTCATATCTAAGTGTGCCTGTGGATGATTGTGGGTAAGGCAATTGTAGTGGAAGATCCCCAAAAGTGGAGTTAAGGACATTTTTCCTCTTCTCCATTGTTGGGTGATTTCATTTAATATATATATAAGTTAGCAGGTATTGGATTTGACAGAGATGATTGCCTCCCTGCAAAAACACTGTTTTAGTCTTTTATTTTCAACACTATAAATGTTCAGTGGTCTAAGTTGATGATTTTAAAATTGAATGGGTGGATATTCTCAGTATCTCAAACAATGAGAACATAATCACTCAGATGCAATATTTATTTAAATTAATTGTATTCACCTGGTTTCTTACCAGGTATCACTGTAGTAGTAATTTAATATGGTATACTTTGTTTTTAAATTGATTATTGTTATATGTGCAAAATATTCTATCAGTGTATAAAAAATAACCTCCATCTTTTTTTATGATAGTATAAACACATATGAATAGTACGGTGATAACGTTTTATTTATATATAGTAACATATATTATATGTATATAATATAATAGGTGTGTGTGTGTGTGTGTGTGTGTGTGTGTGTGTGTGTGTGTGTGTGTGTGTGTGTATATATATATATATATATATATATATATATATATATATATATATATATACATACACATACATATTACTCAGCTGATTTACTTAGCATTTTTAAATGATTTCATGAATAAAATTATGAGATCATTAAGACTTTGTAAATGTCTCATAATTTCTAGTCATGTAAATTATCCATGTCAATATAAAATGGAGTTATAAGACTGCTTTTATGTAGTGAGGAAGTAATTTAGTTGAAACTGGTCTGCTGTGTTTTTTGGTCCTATCACACAAGTTTGCAGTAAAATTTGTTTCTTATTTTGGATTGTACTGTTGTTTGCCTGCACAGTGTAGTTTGCATTTCCATGTTTATGGGGTACTTTTTACCTCTGCATTGCCTAACCTACTTATTGAACTCTACTTTTTATGAGGGGTCAGGGGCTGTAGAACAGAGCGTGTGTTGTAACTTTAAGAATCATTTCCAGAAGTAGCACATGCATATAAATAGTGAGCATGTGCAGGCAGCAGTGCCATTTTGAGAGAACAGCCAGACTGTTAACATGTATGAGTGTGGTAGTCAGTCTGTTTAGTTTATTTAAGTTTAAGTTACTAAGCCTCATACCAGATGTGTTTGTGTGTAATAAAGCTGCTTGAACCAAACTCACAACTGTTCTTCTGTTTTACCCTGATGGGACGAGCGACATGGTGTCAGAACCGGGACTGACAGTGCAACTTTTTCAAGCCATAAGGTGCAGAGTTGACATTGAAGGTATAATGAGCAGGTTGGGTGATACAGTGCTCAGACGATTAAAAAGAGCAAGAAATTAACTTCAGGTAACCAGAACTTGTACAAATGATCTATTTTGCAAAGAAAATGATACAGAGCATATGTAAGGCACAAAATGCCTTATTAATCAAACGAGTAGCACAAAATGCATTATTAATCAAACGAAAGGCACAAAATGCTTTATTAATTAAACAAAGTGTTTGAAACCACGATATTTGATAAAACTATCAGAAATACTTATATGGGGTTCAGAACTACCTCCAGTTTGCATAATGGGCATGTTTATAGTAAAACAAGCACAAGAAAAGTATAATGAGCATTATAAGAGGTTAAATGGGCATAACGAGTACAATAAAAGGGCAAAATAAGCTTAGAAAAGAAAGGCAACTGAGTGTTTTTAGTGAATGACTGTGTTTTGGCATAAACAACTATTTTGCATTGACTGAATCCATTCACTGCATAACTAGAGTTGTTCGAAGTATCTCAGAGTGTGCAAAGTATTTGCAGAGTGTGTGTTTTATTATGGTGAAATTATTTCAAAGAGTTTACTGTGTGCAAAGTACAGTTATTTTGCAAAGTGCAGTCAAAGTACAGCCATTTTGAAATGTTTCTTCTGCTGTGTACATTTATTTGCAGAGTGCCACCATTTCAAAGTGTTTCTTACACTGTACAGTTATTTTGCAAAATACAGCCATTTTGAAAAGTTCTTGTGCTGTATACAGTTCATTTGCAAAGTGCATTCATTTCAAAGTGTGTCTTACTCTGAGCTTCTTGTGCTGTGCACAGCTCATTCACAAAGTGCAGTCATTTTGTAGTATTTCTTACACTGATAAAGAGTGGTGTTGCAAAGTACAATGATTTTAAAGACATTTTTGGCAAAGTCCAGTTATTTCAAAGAATCTGTTGTGCTAATGGGCATAATTACAAGTTCTGGTATATTTGTGTGTGTATGTTCTTACATAATTTCAAGCACCTTCACTACTGTATGTTGATATGGCAGAGACATTTCACAGACCCAGTCCACTTGTGTTTGATCATAATACTACCAAGAATTGGAGGGTATCGGAGCAGGAATATGATATTTTCATACAAGCAACTTTTTCTGACAAAGATGCACATATGAAGGCATTTATTTTGCTTAACTTAGCAGGGTCAGAAGCCAGTGAAAGAGTGCATTCATTTATGTATGCACCAGCGAATTATGCAAGAGAAGGGGAAAAAACACCATATTGTTGTACTGGCTGAATCAAGAGAGGACCCTGAGTGCTTGAAACATAAATTTAGATAAATGTGCAACCCCCAGATAAATGTTACATTAGAGAGGCACCTTTTTATACAAGAGACCAAAAGCCAGGTGAAAGCTTTGCAGCTTATATCACTGACTTGAGAAATAAGGCTAAAACATGCAAATTTGGTGATGTGAAAGATGAGTTAATAAAAAATAGGCTTGTCTGTGGTGTTAATAATGCTGCAGTGAGAAAGATTTTTCTTTGTGACAGTGATTTAACGTTAAGCAAAGCTACAGAGATTTGTCAAATCCATGAGCTCACAGAAAGGCACACAAGTATGCTTGCAAGTGATAAAAGCCTGGTTTCTGCAGTCTTTAGAGCAAGCATAGGTTGCATGCAGCATGTGGCTAGCAAAAACAACCCAAAGCACATGTCAGCTGCAGCCCCTGCATGTTTTCCAGGGAGGATCCATAACTTTCTAGCAAGTTCCAAGATTAGACCAGGAAAACAGATATGCTGAGTGCAGTATACAGATGAGTAGCAAAACCCAAGTCAAGTCTTATTGTTAACTCTCGTAATTGGGGTGTCAATCATGAATCTAGAAGAGATAAATGCTTAGCATTTGGTCAGCAATGCCACAGGTGTAAAAAATGGAACCACTTTCAAAAGTTTTGTAAATGAAGCAAGCCTCATCCAGTTATTAAGAAAGGTCACTCAAAAAAGCAAGTTGATCATGTAGAAAGCTGCAACCCTACTTTCTATGTGGATGGTGTATCAGTGGTCAGTGAGAGGGTTAATGCAGTAGATTTGTTGGCAAAGAACGAAGTGTTTTGTACTGACCTGATCAATGATAAACCCATGGAACTCAAAGTAGACATTAGTTCAAAGTGTAATGTAATGTCAGAAGAAACATTTGCTAGAGTGAGAGTTGGTGAACAACTTAATCTGGCTAATTGTGCGAAGCATGTTGCTTATGGAGGTGAAGAAATTCAAACCGAAGGCTCAGTAGTGCTTTCATGCTGTTCGGCTGGGAACAGTTACAGCTTGCAATTTTATGTAGTCAGAAGACCTGTGCAGTCATTATTAGGTCTCAGAGACAGTTTAAGAATGAAACTGCTTTCTTTTACCAAAGAAGTTCATCATGTAAGCACATGTCCCAGTTCCAGCTTCAGTGACGCCATTTGCTGATGTTTTCGACGACAAGCTAGGCAAACTTCCAGTTGTGTATTCCATGAAAGTAGACCCAGAGGTCAGTCCAGTGGTCAGATCAGCGAGAAGAGTTCCAATAGCTATTCATGACTGGGTCAAGGTTCAAGTTAGACAGAATGGTGCAGCAAGGTGTGATTTGTCCAGTCACAGAACCAACAGAGTGGGTGTCTTCCATGGTAGTTGCTCATAAAAAAAGCTCAGATGAAATCAAAATATAAACACACACATTAAAACCAGCATTTCCATTTGAATCACTTCATCAGATGTGGGTTACAGAACAATTAATGCCTTTTATAATCCTCTAGGAGGTTAATTATCCAGTAAAAACATCCAATTTAAAACATCATTAATCCTCATGAATATTCATGTTAAAACCTTGCATGCAGAAAAAACACTACTAACTATAAAATTTTGTATAAAATGTTCATAAATATTAAAAAACGATATACATTTGACAAACTTAAAAAATACATCACATGAATTTATAAAACCATAAAATGCTTAAATATCTTGGATAACTTAAGTAACTTAAATAAAACCATTTGTATTAAAATGAAAGTAAAATGTTTTTGGCACACTCTAGTGGTTAAATTTAAAACTGCATTAAAATGTGAAGGAAAAGGAAAAGCACCAAATACACATGAGCAGCTAGTACCTTGTTATATAATCCTATAATTTAGCTGTCCTTAGTTTCAACAGGGGTACAAGCGAGATATTCTCATTTAAACCTGGAGGGATGTAGCTTGAAGTGTTATTTGCCACCGGAGCCCTTTATATTCTATTTTCTCTTCCTATTGTCCCCCTCTAAGATCTTTTTTGACCCCTTCCAACACAAAGAAGGAATAATTAGCATTGACATATATTAAAGAATGTTTAAAAAGTGCATTTGTTTCCTTCCTGTTTTGCATATCATATAGATGTTCGTATATCCTCCTTTTTAGCTTACGTTCAGTTTTGCCCACGTAAAAAGAATGACATATCTCACACACAGCTAAATAAATAAAGCCATTTGAGTCACAGTTAAAATATCCTTTACTACTTAAAACCACATTTCTCCTGTTTAAAATGACTTCTTCCTTATTCATTATAAACCTAGATTGTGAACATCGCCTACATTTGTAGGTAGTAACTTTCTTCCTTTCATTTGCCTCTTTTTGTCATTTTCTAAGGCATTTTTCACACTTTGTGAGTTTTTATATACAAATTTCAGCTCTGTTTTGGTTATTTGTTCCAAATCGGTGAGATTTTTGAATTTATCCCACTCATCACTGATAATTTTCCTTTCTAATCCACTACTAGCATTGTATTCTAGCACCATTGCTTTACTAAATTAGTTCTGCTGTGAGGAGTCAGTACTATGGTTCTCAACTAAGGGCTGACCACGGATAGGTTTATATTTGTCATTTCTACCTTCCTGTACTTGTTTTGTAATTTCTTCAAGGAACTCTTTTGGATATCCCCTTGCTGAAAACAATCCCTTCAGAAAATTGCACTCATTCACAATGTCTTTGGTGTCAGAGGTCATACGACTTGCCCTTACATACTGCCCTTTTACTATATTTCTCTTGTAATGCAAAGGATGAGCACTGTTATAGTGCAAATATGAGTTAGTAAAGGTGTTTTTTCTGTGCACCTTTGAATTGAACCTGTTAATTTCTTTATATATTTCTGTATCTAAGTATTGTAGTTTTTCGTCAGAAACGTTGAAGGTGAATTTGAGAAATGGGGTGGTGGTATGTATAAAATCAACAAATTCCTGAATTCTATTCTTATTGTCCACCCAAAAAATGCAGATATCATCCAGGAACCTTTTGTAGAGGCTCCAACAATCTTTATACATGGTGTCCAGAACATATTTTTCTTCCCATTTAGCTAAAATTAAATGAATGTAGGTGGCTGCGCATGGAGCTCCCATCGCCACCCCTCTAACCTGTTGGTACAATTCTCCTTTGAAATAAATTAAATTGTATTTTACTAATTCCATCAGGTTAAGGCACACCAACCTATCTGCCTGTGACATTTCTGTTTCCTCAAATATAATTCCTTCTAACATCTGCATTCCTTCAGAGTGGGGAATGCATGTGAAGAGGTCAATGACGTCAATTGTAATGAATGTTAAATGTTTGTTGAACAAACTGTTTTGTATATTCCTAAGTAGATCCCAGGAATCTTTTAAAATATTTTTCTTTTTTAACCAAATATTTTTTAACTTAGAATCTACCAATTTGGCTAAAGGTAGCGTTTTGGACCCCTCAGCTGAGACAATCGGTCTCAGTGGAGGGTCAGTTTCATTTTTATGAGTTTTGGGTATCCCAAAGAATGTGGGGATCTTAGGTTTCTCAACTTTAAGATAGTTGTAGGTACTGACGTTTATTAACCCTTCCATTAAAAGGTCAGGAAGAACTCCATCTATTCTACTATAAGAAATATTTACTTGATTTCTTGATATACTTTCATACTTGTCTGTGTCAATCTGAGCTCATCCAGTATAACTTTCTCATTTGTACTTATGTTGTTTTTATATTTAACTTTTGGCATGGCTTTTCTGGTTTCAGTTTCTAAAATCCATTCAAAATGATGGATCTGGGGATGTAAAGGTGGGTTGATGGTACTTTTTCTCCTAATGGGCCTGTTAATGTTGTTCATTTGGTCAAACATTAAGCCCAAATTAAGTTTTCTGGTGAATAATTTCACATAAATTAATGTTTTAGTTAAATCACCTTTTCTCTGGGGAATACATTTCATGCCTTTTGACAACAGACTGAAGTGTTCATCTTTTAGTTCAATTTGACTAAAATTGTAAGTGTAGTAACCATCCTTTGCAAACATACATATTATTTTCATCCTGCTTAATAGGGTCATTATGTTCATCTAAATCAGGGTGGGGTGTGTTAACCAGTTCTAAAACCTCCCCCTCCCCCTTCTTCCACCTCTCTGAAAATGTTGTTGGTAATAATTACCATTCTGTTTTCGGATTCTTTCAGATCTCCTTAGAGGTTCACCTTCATTAAACCCATCTGGTTCATTAACTTGTTCACCTACCTGTACTCTGTCTTGACCGTTCTCATCCACACCATTATTCTCCTTCATTCATAATTCCTAACGTAGTCAGTTCTGTCACTTGTTCTGGGTTTAGGGTAACTAGTGTTGTGTTGATATTCATAAAGGTCCCTTTCTAATTTTTTGGGTTTTCCTCTTTATTAAATTTTCACATTTAGAGTCAACCCCATTCCTTATGACAACATATTTTTCTTTTTCATCAGGAATCGTGAAAATTAAATCATTTTTAATTTCTTCATTCAAAGTATCAATGTCCTTATTAATCACTTCTTTCTGCCTATCATTGTCTTTAACCATGGCTTTTAAAATTTCTAACCCACATCTGTTAAATATTTCCAAAAGTTCTTTGTGATATACACTGTCAGGTAATACATTGTTTAGATATTTAGAAACCCTCAGACCCTTAGGCACAATCGCTTCCATAATACATTGTCTCAAATATGCATTTTCTATATCAAGTGTCCTATACTTTAATAAAAGTTTGGACATTTTAGTTAATTTTACTCTATAAGAGTCATTAGTTTGTAAAGTAGTACCTGTTTTGTTGACATTATTGTCCTTAAATTTAGCTGAAAAGCTCACTTGTAACCAGTCTTTTAAGTCCACATTCCCAGTGTTTAAAGCTGAAGCATAAGTCCTTGGGTTCTGTCCTGCAGGCAAAGGTGTATCATTCCTGCCACTGGTAGAACCCTGGTCACCCCTCAAAATGTCTGGGGTCGTAAAAATTTGTTAATATTACCTCTGTTTCGCTTATTGTTACCAGAAATGTCTGTTTGACTAGAATCTCCATTATTCCCATTTTTTTCATGCCGTTTTTATCCGTTCTGGCTCTGGGCTTCCTGGTTCTGCCCACCCAGTCCTCCGATCATCTCCATCATAGATTGGCTGAGAGGAGTGAGAAGATCAATCAGTTGGGTTAGCTGGCCGATCAGCTTTCTCGTTAGTCCGACGTCATCACTGCCACTTCTCCCTTCTTTCTCCGAGCTAGATTCACAGTCCATGGCCAATATAAACCAAGAAAATTCAAAAAACCAGCCCCCAGGTACCAAAAGAAACTAGTAAGACAATCAAAGGCACCACAGGACCAAGAATCAGCCAGAATTCTTTTAAAATCCAACTTGAATTTAAGCACAAAAGCACATAAACGCACACATTAAAACCAGCGTTTTTGTTTGAATCACGTCATCGGATGTGGGTCAGAGAACAATTAATGCCTTTTATAACCCTCTAGGAGGTTAATTATCCAATAAAAAACATCCAATTTAAAACATCATTAATCCTCATGAATATTCATTGCATGCAGAAAAAACACTGCTAACCATAAAACTTTGTATAAAATGTTCATAAATATTAAAAAACATGATATACATTTTACAAACTTAAAAAATACATCACATGAATTTATAAAACCATAAAATGCTTAAATATCTTGGATAACTTAAGTAACTTAAATAAAACCATTTGTATTAAAATAAAAGTAAAATGTTTTTTGGCACCCTCTAGTGGTTAAAGTTAAAATTGCATTAAAATGTGAAGGAAAAGGAAAAGCATCAAATGCACATGAGCAGCTAGTACCTTGTTATATAATCCTATAATTTAGCTGCCCTTAGTTTCAACAGGGGTACAAGAGAGAGATTCTCATTTAAACCTGGAGGGATGTAGCTTGAAGTGTGATTTGCCACATGAGCTCTTTATATTCTATTTTGTCTTCCCATTGTCCCCCTCTAAGATCTTTTTTGACCCCTTCCAACACAAAGAACGAATAATTAGCATTGACACATATTACAGAATGTTTAAAAAGGGCATTTGTTTCCTTCCTGTTTTGCATATCATATAGATGTTCGTATATCCTCCTTTTTAGCTTACGTTCAGTTTTGCCCACGTAAAACGAATGACATACCTCACACAGAGCTAAATAAATAAGGCCATTTGAGTCACAGTTACAATATCCTTTACTACTTAAAACCACATTTCTCCTGTTTAAAATGACTTCTTCCTTATTCATTATAAACCTACATTGTGAACATCGCCTACATTTGTAGGTACCAACTTTCTTCCTTCCATTTGCCTCTTTTTTGTCATTTTCTAAGGCATTTTTCACACTTTGTGAGTTTTTATATACAAATGTCAGCATTGTTTTGGTTATTTGTTCCAAATCAGTGAGATTTTTGAATTTATCCCACTCATCACTGATAATTTTCCTTACTAATCCACTGCTAGCATTGTATTCTAGCACCATTGCTTTACTAAATTGGTTCTGCTGTGAGGAGTCAGTACTATGGTTCTCAACTAAGGGCTGACCACGGATAGGTTTATATTTGTCATTTCTACCTTCCGGTACTTGTTTTGTAATTTCTTCAAGGAACTCTTTTGGATAGCCCCTTGCTGAAAACAATCCCTTGAGAAAATTGCACTCATTCACAAAGTCCTTGGTGTCAGAGGTCATACGACTTGCCCTTACATACTGCCCTTTTACTACATTTCTCTTGTAATGAGAAGGATGAGCACTGTTATAGTGCAAATATGAGTTAGTAAAGGTGTTTTTTCTGTGCACCTTTGAATTGAACCTGTTACTTTTTTATATATTTCTATATCGAAGTATTGTAGTTTTTCATCAGAAACGTTGAAGGTGAATTTGAGAAATGGGGTGGTGGTATGTATAAAATCAACAAATTCCTGAATTTTATTCTTATTGTCCACCCAAAAAATGCAGATGTCATCCAAAAACCTTTTGTAGGGGCTCCAACAATCTTTATACATGGTGTCCAGAACATATTTTTCTTCCCATTTAGCTAAAATTAAATTAACATAGGTGGGTGCGCATGCACTGAGACCGATTTTTAAGTTTATAAAATGTATATCATGTTTTTTAATATTTATGAACATTTTATACAAAGTTTTATGGTTAATAGTGTTTTTTCTGCATGCAATGAATATTCATGAGGATTAATGATGTTTTAAATTGGATGTTTTTTATCGGATAATTAACCTCCTAGAGGGTTATAAAAGGCATTAATTGTTTTCTGACCCACATCTGATGAAGTGATTCAAACGGAAACTCTGGTTTTAATGTGTGCGTTTATGTGCTTTTGTGCTTAAATTAAAGTTGGATTTTAAAATAATTCGGGCTGATTCTTGCTCCTGCGGTGCCTTGGATTGCCTTACTAGTTTCTTTTGGTACCTGGGGGCTGGTTTTTTAAATTTTGAAATCAAAATATGCATTGACTCAAGAAACTTGAACAGGGCATTAAAGAGACATCATCATCCTACGCATACAGTTGAGAAGGTTGCTACCCTCATGCCAAATGCCACTGTTATTTTCTGTCTTGGATGCAAAGAGTTCATTTTGGCAAGTAATGCTTGATCGCAAATCTTCATTACTGACTACATTCAGCACACCATTTAGTAGATACTGATTTCTCAGAATGCCTTTTGGAATAAATTCTGCCAGTGAAGTCTTTCAGTGTGCAATGGAGCAAATTATTTCTGGTTATCCGTGTGCTATAATAGTGGATGATTTACTGGCTGGAGGTAATGGAGAAACAGGGCATGACAGCAACCTCAGGAAAGTTCTGGACAAGTGCTTGTGATGTGAACTTCAGGCTTCCAGAAGTTAGTTATGTACATTATTTACCAGTACAGGCTTATGACCAGATCCTTCCAAACAAGCAGTCATTCCTGAGATGCCAGCTCCAGAGAGTGTCCAAGCCCTACAGCATTTCCTTGGTATGGTTAACTATTTGGGCAAATTTATCCCTGACTTTAGTGAGTTATCATCACTTTTAAGAGAGTTGACACACAAAAATGTTGCCTCGTCATAGTTGGAACAACACCAGAGAGCATTTGATCACCTCAAACAGCAAATTGCCAGTCCGCCTACATGGAGATACTATGATGTCCACAAACCAGTAGTTCTTTCCAGTAATGCTTCAAAGTTTGGTCTTGGTGCAGTAATTCTTCAAGAGGGAAGAACAGTTGCCTGTACATCTAGAACTCTTACCTAAACTGAAATGCAGTATGCTTAAATTTATAAGGAACTTTTGCCAATTGTGTTCGCCTGTTCGAAGTTCCATAATTATATTCATGGCTGAACTATCCAAGTCAAAAGTGATCATCAACCACTAGTTACTATTTTAAAGAAGCCTATGCATACAGCTACAGCAAGACTACAAAGAGTGATGCTCAGATTATAAAAATACAATTTCAAAATGGGCTATACAAAAGGCAAACTTCTTTATCTGGCTGATATCTTATCTAGATCGTCCAGAAATACCACAGAACAGCTTGATGCAGACAATTTTGACTTTGATGTCATGGAAGAGCATAATTTTTCTACCACAAGACTTGATGAGCTGAGAGATCATACAAAGACTGATCCAATTTTGCAGAAGCTCAACCACTTCATAAATGTTGGATGGCCTTCAAGGCAATCTTGTATACTACCAGAAGTACAACCTTATTTTCCGTACAGAGATGAGATGCTGATGGAAGATGGTATCATTTTCAAAAGATCCCAAAGTTATTGTTCCTACTTATTTACAACATGAATACATTCAGATTTTGCATTGTGGCCACACAGGTTCTGAAACTATAGAAAGAAGGGCAAAAGGACTAGTATTTTGGCCTTCTCTGTCAAAGGACATTGATAAAGTGCTCTCCTCTTGTTCGGTATGCAATAGTACTAAACCGCATTTGCAAGAAGAACAACTTCAGCTAAGCCAGATTCCTGAACTACCTTGGTCAACTGTAGCCACTGACTTATTTGAAAGGAACAAACAGCATTACTCAGTGTTGGTAGACTCTTATTCAAACTGGTTTGAGATTGATTTGCTACCTAACCTAAAGTCCAGTGCTGTTATTACTAAGTTGAAATATCATTTGTCAGTCCATGGTAGTCCACACAAAGTTATTTCTGACAATGGTACCCAGATTACCAGTCAGTTGTTTCAGAAATTTGCAAAAGAGTGGGACCTTATCCATGTTACTAGTAGTCCAGAATACCCACAATCAAATGGCCTTGCTGAATGTGCAGTACACAGTGCAAACCAATTACTAGAGATATCAAAGCATGACAATAGTGATATCTTCTTGAATTTACTTAATATTAGAAATATACCTCGTGACAACCTCCTTGGCTCGCCTGCAGGGAGACTTCTATCTAGGCAAACCAGAAGAATCTTGCCTATCAGTTTTAGTTTGTGGGTGCCTAATGCTTAAAACAACAGAGCAATCAAAGCCCAACTCTTTAAGATACATTCCTTTCAGAAGTCCAGCTATGATAAAATCAGCAGATTTCTTTGTCCATTAAAAGAGGGAGAGAAAGTGAGGATGCAAACGGTGAAAGGCTTTGGTCGAATTGGTCAAGTGAGAGGCATATGTGCTGATCCATGATCCTACTTATTGAAATCTGAGGGTATAGAATACAGGAGAAACTGCAGGCATCTTCATCTGGTGTCTGAATCGATATTGCAGCATCGTACCTGTGATACACACTCTAGATCTCAGAGTAACCCTGACAATGTTCATATTGAAGAACATGTCTCAGTATCTATTCCCATCCCTGATGATATCCCCGATGTCCCCAAAGTTAAACATTCCTTGAAGACAGCCCCCGTTGCTAGATCCAATGCTGATTTTTATGTTACACGATCAGGTCGTATTTCTAGACCTAGTGTATAATACACAGCAACCTGGAAATGATTGTTTTATATGTGTTTAATTTTGTATGACTGCATGTCAAACAATTAGTTCTGTATAATTGTATGTCAATGAATACTGTCATTTAGTTTATGATCTATTTCTCAAAGAATGGAGGATGTAGATCAGAGTGTGTATGTACCTTTAAGAAGCATTTCCAGATGTAGCACATGCATATAAATAGTGCACATGTGCAGGCAGCAGTGCCATTTTGAGGGAACAGCCAGAATGTTGCATGTATGAGTGCGATAGTCTATCAGTTTAAGTTACAATGCCTAATTTCTGATGTGTTTGTTTGTAATAAAGCTACTTGAACTGAAGCCATGAATGTTCATCTGTTTTATCCTGACTGGATGAGTGACAGGGGCCAAACCCTCTGTGCATCAGAGCCATATACAGTGTTTTTCTTTCTCTGTGAAGAAGGCAGGATGGGAACACCACTCTGAAATGGGGTGCTAATGGTGATATTTTCATGCTCTCTATCCTGAAGGTGTAATTGGAGAGTTCATCTAGTGCCTAGAAAAAAGATGTTTAACACATATGATGGATGACTCGGAAGCACTGCATAAACTCAAAAAGATGATGCCTACAAGGTTACCAAAATTCATGCCTTTGTGTACGGAAAAGGTTATGATGTAAAACTCAGTGACAATTCCTGAAGCAGTATTATTTTTCATGGGAGACTATATGAGCATGTATGTCTTTAGTCGATTCGTGGCAACTGTATTGTGACGATTAACTTGTGAGTTGGTACTTAGATGATACAAAGGATCTGACAGAGAGATTTCCACATTGCATAGGAGGACTTAGCTGACTTCCAGAATTCAGGAGATACAACTGGGTGGATACACTGAGCAGAAAGGAATATGCTTAAACTTTTAATGAATTTTGGTGAAGTTTGTCTCACCCTGTTTATCACTTGAAAGGTATCCTTCTCAGGAGCTGTCTTGTTTCCTGCAGAATGAGAGGGCAGAATGACAAGAACTGATAGAGAAAAATAAAAATGAAGCGGGGGGGAGAGTGAAAGATATTTTGATGTATAGGAAAGAATATTAGGGTACAGATTGCAAAGGCATAATGCTGAAAAGTGCAATCATAGATGAGGCAAGTGAACTTGGGAGTAAACAGAGTGTACCCCTGAATTCCAGAACAAGGGGAGAGGCATTTTTGGTCATGGTATGAACAATTGGAAGATTATAAAAGACTGGAGACTGATCACTCTGAAAATGGAATCTTTGTTTTTGTTTTTATTTACCTGCATAACCAGTTGAAGAGTAAATGTAAATGTAATTAATTCTGACAGTGATTGAAACTGCATGTAATAGGTCTGTGTTTCTTATCTAGATATAACGACCTTCCAGCGTTGGATGGAATGATGGGATCACTGTTTTTTGTTTTTTTCTTAGAGAGACATATTTGCTTTGAGTGGAAAGAAAGATGTTTAAAAAATAATCCAAATCAACACTGCAATCCATTTGATTTAGGTCAAGTTATTAATTAGTAGCAGAGCCACTGAGAGGAGATTATAGTAATTGGGATAAAGGAGTAGACATAAAAAACGTTCACAGTGGGCTTTAGGTTAGCTTTATTAGCACCCAGTGCTCCCTCAAGACAAAAAGACTTAGGTCTATGAGGGCATAGACTTTTTGAATTAAGAAGTGGTTAGGGAATGTTTCCCAGAGAGCTATGATAAGATGAGGACCAAGGGGAACTGAACTACCCAAGTTGACTACATTTTGCTGTGATACTATATTGACAATATACTCAAATAGACTGGTAACAGTATAATTAAAATAAAGCTCTAACAGACAAGTCATTAAGGGTCATGACCAACTTTGTTAGGAAGCACATGGATGCCATGAACAGCAGGTGTTCCTCTTTACCAGAAGCACTACCCCACACTCAACTGTGTGCACCAGGTTGCATGAGATTGGAGGAACGGAAAGGAAGCAAGAAATATGGAAAAGATGACAGCATCAGAGTTCAGCCATGAGTCCACAACACCAGCTTTGCTCTAAAGTTGAAGTGGGCTCCAGACTGGAATATATCATTAACTAACCTCTAGTAACCATAACTGTAAGGTAATAAATAGCAATCACTGTTGTAACTGTAAATTACTAGCTGATGTAACACGTCAGTAAATGGTGTAAATAATATAAATAACTATGTAATGGAAATTATTTTCCATTTAGTGTTGAAGCTGCAAATAACCCCCTGTGCTTTTATTTTAATTGTTAATTGCTCTATATCATTCTATTCTGCAGTTAAAGTTGCTAAGAATTTCTCTTGATTGTACTACTGTCTGCTATTCTTATATTTTTCTATGATGTTGCTATTCAACAGAAGCCCAGGTCATGGCTGAAAAGGGTCAGTTGATCAGCCCACCTACCCAGTTAGCAAACTGCCGCAGACATCATGTGACAATATCTACAATGGATATAGATTGCACACCACAGGCTGTGCTTAGTTATGAATCATTTGATCGTGAGGCCTGCCTTTATACTATAAAACAATGAAAAGAAATAAAAGGAAAAGAATCAAAGCTGCTTGCTTGTTAAAACAGACTCCACTGTTATTCTGCATTGCCAGTCGGACAGCTCTTAGTCAGGCATCTTTGCACTTGCCCAGTCCATTACCCTTCATGTAGTGCCTTCTCTGCACAAACAGCGCAACCTGACATGTCAAGTGATACAGGACCATATATTGTATATATGTAACACTCATCTGTAATGTGCTGTTATGAGACTACCCCACCTTTCACATTACAGTTGTATTGACAATACTGAAACTTACCCAATAAACATGAAATATGATAAGAATTTGAAAGGTCGGGAATGCTAGGTCTGCTAACATGGAGACTGAATTGCTGAAAATCTAGATTTACATATATTAAGATGAGACTGTAATTTCTTGGAGGATTCCCTTCACTCCAAGGTATGGAGTCCATATGTATAAGTTTGAGGGGTATTGGGGGGGGGGGCTTTCTTTTCCACACATCAGTGTTACAGAGGGTCTTGTCTCTCTGCAAAAAAAGGAGTTTAAAGAAGACCAATGTTCAATATTTGCTCATCTCCTGCATTTTCATTTTATTTTGACTTGTCTGGACTCAGTATTGCATGTCCCAGCATTTATTTTATTTTATTTATTTGTTTGTTTACCAGGAAGGTCTGACTGGGACAGAGCCTATTTTCAGCAGAGGCCTGGGGAGAAATGCTTCATCTGCATGTTTTTGGAATGTGGGAGAAAAACAGAGCACCCAGATGACACCCACAGGAGCACAGGGAGGACATGCAGACCGCACACAAAATGCACCCCAGCCAAGAATCAAACTGGTGAACCTCTTGCTGTGAGGCAACAACATTAACTGCTATACCACTGTATTTCAATAGTGAGCCATGAAATATAGTAGGTGACAACTAGAAGTCTGAAAGTATGAACATTTTAATTTAGTCTGTAATATGTCCTTCATATGTAACAAAGAAATGGGTTTTATGTTTAAATATAAAAAGGTTTGCACTCTTAAATGGCCCAAGGAGGGCAAAGAGTATCTTTCTCTAGACATTGTGTCAGTCTTCACATAAAGACTGTTTTTCCAAATAATAACTGCTTTCTGAGAGCTAAACCAGTCTCTGAAGGATGGAAATAAAACCAAAAAAGTTCTAATGAACAAGGATCTCACCCAAATGCCAGTTGACCCTTGAAGCAGGTTTATAATATAAATTATAATGTAAATTATACATTCATGTCGACACTGAGCATAATAATGAAAAAAAAATGGTCTTTAACCAATTACTGAGATAGTTCATACAAGGTTAAAAATATCGGTATAGATGCAGGGCTGTTAGCCAAAACAAATGCTTACAAAAAAATCAGTTCCTCCAGGGAATGGCAGCAACGAAGTAAAAATAAGATCCACAGGAGTTGAGACCAGCACAATTTAATTCAAAATAATAAAAACAGCACCAATAATGTAAAACAGTGAAGCACTTTTACTCATGCATGAACTCTTGAGACATCTTCAGAAGTATATATATATATATATATATATATATATATATATATATATATATATATATATATATATATATATATATATATATATATATATATATATATATATATACTTAATTAAATCCTGGTGATAATTAAACTACAAGTATAGTTAAACTGTGTTGATCTTAAGTCCTGTGGATCTTATTTGTACTCCCTCGCTGCCATTCCTTGGAAGAACACTACTGATTTTTGGTTCTTCCTTATTTTATAGCATTTAACAGCAGTTTCTTTACACTCTTCTCTTCCTTATGTTTTTATGTTTGTTTATCAGAATCCAAGGTTCCCTGTGCCCTCTGTCCTCCAGTGACTCATTATCTCACCTCTGTATGCCTTTGTTATATTCTGCTTTTTGAAAAGAAACCTCAAGCTACTGTGCTTCTTACCTGCTAGAAGGAAGAGGAGAGTCTTGTCCATGAGGGCACTTCTAAAGCCCTCCCTTACAACAATATCAGCATGAATGACTTGTGTCCAATACAGCTATTCCACAGTGTTGTCTTATGTATCATAAATCACAGCAAGACCTTAAAGTATAAAACAGAAACATTTCCCCTACTGCAGCTTACTGCAAATGTACATCCGTCTTCTAATGAATTATTATGGCAGTTCAGAGCGTGATTTTGTGGGAGCTATATGATGTCAGAAATGTTCAGAGCACTCTTCATTTAGACACAAATTCCAAGCATCTTACCTTTCAGCAGAAATTGATAGAAGTCATTCAGTGGTATGTCTTTATAAAATACTTGCTTCAGTAGTGAAATATCATAATAAAATGTTAACAAACATCATCCTTTACCTTAAAATGATAACTTACTGTGTGAGGATTCAGATTCATCAGGTGGTTAATTACTTTCTGCTTCTTAAGTTATAACTGCTCCATTCTTGGCTACTTATTTTGCTGCTGATAGACTGATTTATTACTCATTTTGCAGGCAATACTCCCTTGGGTAACAATATTCATTTAGGATTACGCCTCAGGAAACATTACATTCTGAATGATATTTGAAGACACTGCATATATAAACACAACTTTTAAAAAACATTTTGACATTTACATCCATACAAAATAAATATATGTAATTTAAGCAATACAGAATCATGCTGAGTTTTCTTTTTCTAAAGTTGAGTTTCAAAATTAATAAGTTCAGTACTTTCACTTCTAGGCATGAAGCCACGTTATATACTTTTATATAAGCTGGTATTTCACACACAAACTGCTGGCAAGTAAGGAATGCTATTTTTATGTAGCAGCCTCATTTTCTCTGCCGCTCTAAAAATCACAAATCTTGATAAAGTTTCAATTAAACTCATTTAGTTGTTTCTACAGATCTCTGATATCTGTCCTATACAAGATAGAATATACCACCATGTAGGCATGAATGTAGTCGATTTCCTACTGTGTTGTAGGCTAAAATCAAAATTATTTACTCAGGCCGTCCTTTGATAAAGCCTCCATACAGCCTCACAAAACTACCATTGTCAATCTTTTTTTTTTTTCTCTCTATTTTTTGTATATATTTATTTTAAAGCATTTTATATAAGAAAGCATTACTATAACAAACACAATAAGCTTTTAGGACAATATAATAATAAAGTGCAAGCTGTTATTTGTGGAATGAATTAATACTCTGAATGAATCAGCTTAACACACACCTCCATCTCCGACAGCAGACCTGTCACTAGTGGTGTTCCACAGGGATCTGTCCTGGGACCCCTACTGTTTGGCATCTACTTTTCAGAGGTCCAGGCAAAGACAAAAGGTTTGTGACTGACCAAGTTTGCAGATGACTGTAAGTTGGGTGCTGTCATTGACTCCCCAAATGATGTTAACATACAATAAGAGGGTCTCACAGCAACAAATGACCAGTGCCAAAGTCATGGCCTTAAGTTATTACCATACCATTCGGCAAAAACATGGTCCCTACTAATTACCACATCAACAGCAACTCCCTAAGCACACAACCTGTTGTGAGAGACCTGGGTTCACAGGTTGACAATATTCTCACATTCAACCATCATGTAGCGGCAGTGGTCAGAAAAACCTTTACTTGGTTCCTTTCAAAGGTAAAGGGATAGCATCCAGAAAAAACAAGGTTATTACCTCCCTGTATTCCTACCTCATTAGGCCAATAATTGAGTACAATGTCCCGTTTGGTATGTACCTCTCCAAACACCTGCAACAGCTGGAAAGGTCACAGAAATACCTCACAAAAAGAATCCATGGCCACCAACATCTGTCCTATGTGGTCACTATCACTGTATTCAGTATCATACAGATTGCTTAGAGGTGATCGCCTACAAGGCAATCTTGGACCCTGCCCTACTAGAGATGCTCCATATCCATAAATCTAACTTCTTGCACATAACCCACTCAAAAGACCTAAATCTAATATGCAGCATTAACAAAACCTGCTGGGGAGATAGGTTTGTCTTCCAGAGGCTTCCCTGTCTCTGGAATAGATTTCCCATGCACGTCAAACAGAGTATGTTGCTGACCCTCTTCAAAAGGGTGATGATTGGATGGGAAACCACAAAGTTGTCCCAGGGGTTCCACTTGTGTCTCTCATTGACAGGGGCAACAGATGCTGACTGAGGTTTACTTTTTGGGGATAAGTCTTGCTTAGGCTTGTAAGGACCCCAGGGCCATTAGCCTAGTAACCTCCTATGATCATATGATTTTCTGCCAAATCACTGGCATGATCTGAGAATGGAAGCCACTAAATAATGATGTACATTTGTTTTTCAGACTTCATATCCTTCAGAAAAATGCATGCTAAGTCAAATCCTGTTATTCTGGTGACTTTCTAAGTTTAGAAGAGCAATATTTAAAATATGTTGCTATTTTTGGGCCTTTGTCCCCCCATTCTGACAAGCTTTGTCCAGATTGTTTGCACTGAGAGTTTGAGAGGTATGATATGCTCCATACCTGTCTGATATAGTGATTCAAGCTTTAGCTCTACATTATATGTATACACAGAAATATATGTGAAAAAAAACTAGAAGTTAACTTTTTCAATACTGATGCCAAATATTTTATGTCTATATTTTAATAATGGTGTAAGGGTACTATCAGGCCTCTACTGCTCTTTACTGAATTATGCTGCCCTGTTACAGTATTTATTCTAAGTTTTCTGTGTTGGGATTCTTGTCATACCTTTTCTGCCATGCTTTTCATACAATAGTTGCTTAAAATGCATAACACATTCTCACAATTCCTTGTATAAGTCGTGTAACATTATTTGGAATGTCTTCTTTTCTTTTTTTCCCTTTCCTCCTTTACTTGCATCTTTCTTTCCTTGCTTTCTTCATTTCTTCCACTCCCACATTACGTGGTCTTTTTACAGGTGCTTCTGATGTCTACTGGCCCTGCATTGTTTGGCACATATTTGTATGTCTGTTACTAGAATAATTCCATTACAGCTGCATAGAATGAGGGTCCACATACATTTTCCTCAAGAAATCCAAAATGTTTTCAGAGGAATGAAGATTTATCACCTACCTTATGAATCTCTCTAGGCCTGTCCCTTGGTTTGGATCCATAAGCAGTTCATCAATTTAATATGACCTGTTCCGGTGCTGGAACCATTTCTATTTGGCGTATTTTTAATAGGTATCATAAATTGTCTAGAAAATAAGGTTAGTCTGTTGTTTGCTGCCAGGAATGATGAGTTTTGCTTATGAACAGAGAATCCAACATACCACATGGCCATGTATGCCTTCCAGTGTAGTGGAGAGTTGGCAGCCATGGTCCGGTACATCTGGCAAGTAAAGTAAAAAAACAATATAAATGTTGGGAGAAGTAACTTTAGAATGAACAGATGGTGGTGTTATGTTCCCCAAAAGGGTGAACCTTGTTGAGTGTTATGAAATGGCAGTGGCAAATGCCAGCAGAATCTTGGAAAGTACTGCCAGGGGTGAGGATGCTGGAGACATGACATCATGCTGCTGTGGTGCTGTCATTCAGGATATTGGTGATGCTTCATCTAGAATGCTTCATTCAGTTCTGGAGACCATTCTAGAATAACAGTCTCAAGGTGTTAAATACTGGGAAAGAGATACATTGTAGATTGATAAGAACAATTGTGGGAATTATGTATGAGAGAAGGCTTAAAACATTCAGGATATACATGTTGTAGCAGAGAAAAAAATCAAGATTATGATGTGATACCATGCATGTATGATACAATGTGGTCTTGAAATAAAAAGATAATGAACAAAGAAGGGCCAAGAGTAGCAGATGTAAGAGGTGATTAAAGACAGGCATATAATTACGGCACAGAGCTATATGGCCCTGGAATGTATTGCCAGTGAGGACACACAACATTTAGAGGTACCATGGAGAGATGGAAAGAAGGCAAGAGAAGCAGGTTTTGCTGTATGATCCCTGCTGTAACATCGCACAGACCTAAAGTTCCAAAGACTTGTTTCCATCAGTAACTGTGTGTGTTCATACTGGCATTAACATCAATACCCTGCGAATATGGGATCTTTTGTCCCTAAAACAGAAAGCACACAAAAGGAGATTAAATAAAAAGACATGTATGAAATTTGTAAAGTAATTGTAATGTAAAATGTATCATCTTGATTTTCCTGCTCAGGAAGGCCTTGATTGCTTGTATGTAATTAAGCCACATAAAGGTTCAGAATCAAGAAGGAAAAGGGTCATAAAATGCAGTTTCAAGACCTTCAAAGGAAGCAGTTATTATTATTAGTATTCAGATAGAAACTTCTCCATTGTGGTGAAATCTCAAGTACAAAACAACATTTACTGTTTAGTTAGCCATTCTCCCACTGCACCAGACAAAGGGACATAATCTGGCATAAGTCCCGCCCCAAACACACACACACACACACACACACACACACACACACACACACACACACACACCACACGCACACACACACACACACACACACACACACACACACACACACACACACACACACACACACACACACACACACACACACGCACACACACGCACACACACACACACACACACACACACACACACACACACACACACACACACACACACACACACACACACACACACACACACACAGTTTTCTGTGAGAAGGAAATGATAAGCTGATACATTTAAATGTTTCAATGAAAAGTCTCTCAGGTTCATTAGGGAGATCATGGTGGAAATCCCTGAGATGCAGCATGGCTTAGCATTATGCAGAAACTTTATTTCAGATGGTTTCCTCATCATGCTAAGCCTTTCTGATCATTTGGCTGCTCTACTTTTGAGGTTTTCCCCTGATAAGGACCTCTGTATGGGCAGCATCAAAGACTTTAATGTAACTACTAAGAGTACTTGCTGTCAATATGTGATGACCAAAATGGCACTTGGTGAAGGTGGGGGGGGGGGGTTTGAAGCCTATCACTGCCAACCAGTGTACCACCTGAGTATGTGACTATGGTCCTTGAATCCCCTTCACTGCCTTAAATCAGTCTTATGACTACCAGGCAGGTGGTCTATTGAAACATATTACTGATACCTAACAAATTAAAGTAACAATAGATGCATACAAATCTGATTCAATAACTATTTCAACAAACGCAAACTGCCCCCAACAGCATAAAGGGAATTATGCACTACTGTCCTGCTTATAGGGTTTCAACATATAAACTCAAACTAGGACTACACACTGACCACTTACAGAGTCAAGTCTTTAGCCTAGCACTTCAGACTGCTTCACACCGCTATTTCTGTGAACCACAGTATCTTCCAGTATCCACTGTGGTAACTACTTTTAAAATAAATTCTCTTGTATTGCTCTCTCTCTCTCTCTCTCTCTGTCTGATACACACACACACACACACACACACACACACACACACACACACACACACACACACACACACACACACACACACACACACACACACACACACACACACAACACACAATAACCAGAGAAGGTATGTTAAATTGTCTACTTCTATACAGGTTTCTGCCTAGAATGGTAATACTGTTACAACTCTAGATATGGCTAGAGACCAAAGGGTCTATATTATAAACTCAAATGCTTACCTTATCGAATCCCTAAATGTCGACCCATCCTTATCAAACCGCGAAAACATCGAATGTCCAGAAGAGTGAAATTGGAAATGTTGAATCGTCATGGTTAGCCTTCTGCAGTGTAGCTCTGAAAGGTAAGTGTGCAATAGTTACAGACCTTAGGCTTAGGGTGCAGGTTAAGGTAAGTGCATAGATGATAATGTATATTAGATTTAGTGTAGGGTTTTGTTAAGTGTATGTGTGTGGATTATTTAGTTTGTTTGGGTTTAGCTTTTTAAGGTAAGTGTACGATAGTTATGGACCTTAGGGCTAGGGTGCGGGTTAAGTTAAGTGCATACATGGTGGTATATGTAAGATTTAGTGTATGGTTAGAAGTAGGGTTTAGTTTAGGGTTAGAAGTAGGGTTTTGGTTATTGTATGTATGTGGTTTATTTAGTTTGTTTGTGTAGGTAGTATGTAGTGGGCGGTGGGATGGGACAAGTATGATAGTTTGATGTTTTGAATTTCGCGGCTTAGGGCGTTCAGTATTTATACAGTTCGATAAGGATGGGTCGATGTTTAGGGATTCGATAAGGTAAGAGTTCGAGTTTATAATATAGACCCGAGACCAAACACATTATTTACCTAACCATTTTTGATTTAGTCAAATATAAATTATGAACATAAATATCTCACTGGTAGTATGCTCCAGTAATCTGACTAACTGAAGATAGATTTCCCAGCCCTGCCAACCTGCAGTGATAACTATTAGTACTCTCTTCTCAGATTAATAACAATACATAATATCAGCCACAAGATCTTAGAACTGAATAAATAAAACTTAATTAAACAATAAGGGCATTAAATATGCAGAGGTCAAGACAATCAACAGGTAATATAAAAATAAAAGTCAGTTGTACAAGAATTAATCAGTCTAGTTTTTCTAAGACAGCATAATTACATAAGGCAGAATTCAAACATCAAACCTTCAAAGCTATACCCTGAGATTCAAAGAATTTTTCTCCACCTATGATAACTGCCTAATAAAGGTTGGTCAAGTAGTAAAATGGAAAGATATTCCATTCCTGAGATGAGGTATAGCCACAATGGGAATGACCTTATTAGCTAGTCATTACCATATTTCTGTAATGTCAGACCTGACTGCACTAATAGTCTTTGTCACAGTCCAGAAGCAAAGCTGGGGGGGTGGGTTGAACGTGGCAGCCACATATGGCAGTAGGTGTTAGGAGGTACAATCAGAAGATGATGACTGGTTGGTAGTACAGTACCTGTATTCATTTCTGCACAGCATTTCTGAATCCAGGTGCAGAAATTTGATTCAGTTGGTGGATAAGTCATGGAGATGAATGGACTTTTGTCCCTCAGTAAGGTAGAGTTGCATGGTTGTCAGATTGGGGAATGGCATCAGTCACTAGATGTGCCAGTTACAGGTCTGTAGCAATGCATGCATCACATTAGCAAAGTCACCCCTGCATCCTCACACACACACACACACACACACACACACACACACACACACACACACACACACACACACACGCACATGCACACACATGCTATAATATGCTGCTGATTTTGAGTGAATGAAAGGTACAGCTGAATACCATCAGCATAACAATAATGACTACAACCTCGTTTTTGAATGATGTCACGCAAACGAAGTATATAAAGTTAAAGTAACAGAGGAGCTAAGACTTCTTGTTACACTCCTCATGTTAGATAATAGTACTGAGATGAAATTGTACTACTAACCACCCTTTAGTTTTGATTAGGTAAGTACCAAATGATAACTATCTACCAAGCAAGATTTCATACCTAATATGTACAGCTCTTGAAGTTCAAACTCAGTCAGTGGTACATATTATATAACCTGTAGTGAGGACAACCTAGATAGAATATCGCCAAATAAAACAAAACACAGGAAAAACTAATCAGTTTAAATAGAAGACACTATCCATCCCTCTGACATTTCTAATTCATATTCACTGTTTGTCTGTAGTAAAAATAAGTTCAATTCTTTTTTCTTAAATTAAGAGTGTGGGAGTACAGTTAGAGTGTATGTTAGTTCCTAGAAAAATAAATAAATAAATAAGTCTCAGCAAATGTTTCCAGGATTAAATACCGTCTTTTCTGTAAGGACCTTCAGGCAATTATTTTTGCATTAATAACTTCTAAATTGGACTGTTGCAAATCCCTTTATCACAGACTTTGTGATAATAGTTAGAGTACCTCCAGCAAGCACAGAACTTTGCAGAAAGGATCACTTCTGGTATTTTTAATTTTAGACACGTTACACCTCTACTTGACGTATCTTCACTGCTTGCTTTCTAGTTATGAAAGGAACACTGTCTAAAATTTTTATCTTAACATTTCAAGCTCTGTATAGCTTTGGTCACAATTGTTTAAAAGGACTTTGAGCCCATGATCACCTTCTTCACACTTCAGTCAACTGATACAAATTCGTAAGCGGCTCCCATAATTCTTGAATCGCTATGCTGTTTCTGCATTCTGTTTTATGTCTAGAATATTCCTCTAAAATGTTTCGTGTAATTATTCCTGCACGTTTTTGAAAATTTCTAGTCTTGGGTAAATGCTTTCTCCATTTCTATATCTAGTTCTATCATACTTTCTTCTGTCAAGCTAGTAAGTGTTTTCTATAAGTTTGTGTTCTACTGAAGTGCTATATATTCCATGAAAAAAATCTATCTGTCTCTCTCATAGATATATATATATATATATATATATATATATTATATATTTATCTTTATCTATATATCTCTATATCTATATCTAATATCTCTCTCTCTCTCTCTCTCTCTCTCTATATATATATATATATATATATGTGTGTATGTATATGTGTATATTATATATATATATATATATATATATATATATATATATATATATAGATTCACTTTATAATCTCAAAATACTGAAATTTCGAATTACAGTATCTCGAGACTATAAAGCCGAATATTCACAATATCGAAACCCCAAAAGTGAGAAATTCAAAATCATGACTTTTAAATACACCCTTCACCACACAAACATACATACATGTTCCTCTCCACACTACAACAAACCAACAAAACACACACAAACACAACTCAAATACACACACTTACCTTACATATAAGCAAGGGAGCAAGCCGCCTGCACCCCCCCACACACCTCCACTACTTATATATGCTAACTCCGAGGTCGCACATTAAAGACAAAGACACTAAACCCACCACTACATACTCTATATTCCCTTTGCACAAACACATACCCCATACATACAAACACCACCACTTTCAACACTTACACACTCACACTCTTACCTACCTAACCTAACCTACACCTAAAACCTCCCAACACACTCACATACACTCAGATCCCTACCCAAAACCCTTTAAAAACAGTACTTACCTGACTCTTCACATATCCTCACACAACGGCAGGCAAACCATATCCCACAGCACACTGCACCTTACAAACACAGCAAATCCCACATATCGTGCCACCATACCCGTGAATTTGAGACTTCAGATTTGATCAAGTGCAGTTTTGCTCAACCGCACTTTCGGCATTTTCATCTCGAGATACTGAAATTCGAGATTTCAGTATTTTGAGATAGTAAAGTGCTTCTGTAAATATATATATATATATATATATATATATATATATATATATATATATATATATACATATATATGTTTATATGATTATATAATGAATGGTTGACATGTTAACCAATGCACAAAACATCAACCAAAACATAACAACCATTCATTATACCAACAACACAAATTACTGACACCAAATACGTTGAAAAAGTGAACTAATTTTCTTTTCTAACCTACTGCCTTTAACCCTACCAGACATTCAGCTCCAATTTGTTTGAAAAGTGGTAGTGTTATGGAAAGATTTTTTTTAATGTAAGATGCAGTTAAGGTTAGTGGCAGTGTTAGGGTTAATGTGCATTACTAAGGGTGAGCAGATGGGTGACAGGGACAGACAGAATAGTGTGTGACAGAAAAGCTGGCCTGCTTTGTTGCTTGATATGATTGTATAGATGGCCATATAAAAGACAAGCTGCTGAGGGAATCAGAAATTACATTAGAAAAGGCACAGATGTGAGCCATACTATTGAGCTATCTAAGAGCTCCACCTTAGTAATAAATGCTCACCCTAACCCTACCCCTAACCCTGATATGCATCTTAACTTAAAAAAGCCCTTCTCTTAGCACTACCACTACACAAGATACCTCAGGCACTCAGCACACGCACACACACATACACACTTAATCTAATCTCTTACCTAACCCTTACTCAAACCCTAACCCACACACACACACACACACACACACACACACACACACACACACACACACACACACACACACACACACACACCTATTATACATCCCAGTTACCTGTTTCAGTAACACAAACATCTGATAAACGGCATGCATGATAAAATCGATATTTTAACAAACAACGATGGATGTCCAGCTGTCGACCAAAGAAACTTTCAACCAAACATGCGGCACTCATAATCATACATCAGAAACATAGAACTACAAGTAACAAAAAAACCCTTGATTACTGACAGTAAAATATGTTCATCCTGACCTATAAAGAATATAGTATTTATGTGTAGAAAGAGTTATGCCATTTGAAATGTCATACTTTAAGATGCTGAATCTGAGACAGACTGGAATTTATGAAGGCTAAATTCATAACATACAGAAGCCGATATATCTTTTTGTAAAACCTAAGTGGCATAGTTTGTGAACTGTGGCAGAAGCTGGAAATTGGTCACTGCTTGTTTAAGATAATCAGTCTATGGTTTTCCTGAAACTTCTTCCAGAACAAACTTTCATGTTAAGAAATTCGATTTCCTTTTGTCTGCTTGTTTATGCCGTCTTTTTCATTTTCTCTTGCTCCATCAAATTTTAAAATTAAAATACTTTTCTTGAAATTTTCAAAACTGCAGGTCAGGTCAGGGCAGCACAAGTTGTAATTATTTCTTGGGAGGTTAAGAGGAGGTTAATCTCTTAGAATGTCAATATGTAGACATTTCTCCAGTCAGTGGTGCCAGTCTGTAGTTATACCACTTCATACAGGGCAAGAGTTATCAAACAGTTTTAGGACAATCCACTTCAGCAGATTCTATGTAAAAGACAGAGACATGCTGTAACTTACAAAATGGGATAGGGGACCTGCTTCTGTTAAGTATGGAGTGACATAGGTTTGCTCAGGAGACACTTTTCTTTTTCAGTATTGTGGCCTACTTTGAAGAAGTAATTACAGCATTTTTATACAATCATGCATGCATACATATCAGTTTCCATACAGGTAGTTATATATTCATAACTCCACGACTGCTTGATTGTTTATTGAATCTGACATTTACTTTACCTGTTGTTTCTCCCTCATATTTACTAATACAATTAATTCATATTAAGGGTGTGGGGACTGGAAATGAATTGCCAGATTTTATTTTTACTAGCACTATTGAGTGGATTTTTTTTTTTGCAGGCTGTGGTTATAATGGGGAGCCCATATTCAAGTTGAGCAAGGAGGACCCATTTGCCTACTGCAGCTCTAGGTGGTCTGGAGACAGAAAAGGAGATATTTTCCAGGACCAAAATAAAAGAAAACTGCTCTTTTTCCTAGATGTTTTCAGTGTGGCTTTGGAAGTTAGGTGACTGGTCTAGCCATAAACTAAAGTATTTTAAGGACGTGGTTGTTTTTATTGGGTAACCATTGAGATCTGCAATGTTGATATTTTTGAGAGTTTTGTTCAGCTTTTGTGAGGTTCCAAAGATTATACTTTTTAATTTGGAGGGGTTTAGGAGTAGCTTATGATTGTTTAACCAAGAATTAAGGGAGTGGAGGTCAAACTGAAACATAATAGTGAAACAGTCAAAAATGGGGAACTTTTCCAAACAGTTTTCAAAACTGAGTCTATTAGCAGACATTTCTAAGCAGTACGAATTTTAAAACTTAATTTTTGTCTACCATGACTATCCAGTAATATTTCCAATTAATTCAGTAAAACACTGAGCAATGCACAACATATTTAATTTTCTAGAATCAAAGGACATGTAAGTTGATATGGTAGAAATTTGCATCATGGCAATATCGCTGACTCAGGTACTGATCAGTCATGTGAAGCACTGTAAATTCATAATAATTTGTTAGTCAATGTATTTGGATATTTTCGCTTTTTTTTCAAACAGTATGTGCACTTGCACAATGTAAATGTTTCTTGAACCAACAAAGTCATTCATATAAACAGTAAAAAACACGGGAGCTAGACAGGCTCCTTGCAGATCTCAACATCTAGACAGTATTTCTTTCCATAACTACAAGCCTTATATATTAATTTACTGTTCAATCCATGGGAGTCTAACCTAAGAGGCCATAGTGATTGGATCTATACTTCTGATTAACTCAGTCAAAGACCTTACTAAAGTCTGCAAAAATAATGTCTTTCTTGAGTCCACAGTCAATAGTTTTAGGCAGGCACAAGATACCAAAGCATAGATTTGTCACTATAGATATTCTTTTCCTGACAGCAATTTTAGTTATTTCATAACTTCTGCATGTTACCACGTGGCCTACAATGTAACTTAGCAGATAGTGCATATTAGAAAACAGTAAGTACTCCACAATGTATGAATGGTCCTGTAGTCAAACAGAAGTATACAAAAAAGAAAAAACAACACAGACCAAACACAGAGAATGGACAATAAAACCTTAATTCAGAATGGTGAGCACTTTCTCACCAATAATGGAGCTTCTTTAGACCGCATGTACATAAAACATAAAAGCACATCGCAGTTAAATTAAAAATCACAAATAAATCACATGATCACAAATTGCCCAGTCACATTCTACAACTCAAATAAAGCCGATGATATCACCAAAAATTACTTCCCATTCATTAAAATCATTTATAAAACTTAATCCAAAGAAAACCAAGTCAGTCCAAAAGGAAACCACAAAGCAGCGTTTTAATAATCCAAATAAAAATAAAACAGAGAATGGTTAAGCGCTTTCTTCTGTCAAGTCAGACATCTTCAGAACCACCCATATTAAACTCAAAGTTCTGCTTAAAAACATTCAAAGAAACACGCCCCTCCAAAACAACCAATGCATTTAAAGAAACATGCTTAAAATAAATACATGTAAAGAAATAATTTAAAATAGTACAAAATAGTTAGAAGTAGTTAAAAACCCTTACATTTCCAAAGCCCTTCTCTTTAATTCACTAGAAATAGAAATGTTATCATTTAACCCTGGTGGGTATGCAGCATCAAATTTAAGCTGCCATTTCATTTCCTTCCTAAGTAATTCATTTTCCCAATCACCACCAGTGTCATGCAAAACCTGCTGTTCCAAAATTAAAAACACAAATTTATTAAAATTTAAACAATATAATGAATGTTGAGCAAGTGCACTTTTGTTGTCCCTTCTTCTAATACTGTAAATATGTTGATATATCCTTTGTTTAAGGGAATTATTGGTTTTACCGATATAAAATGCATTGTATGAGCAACAGGTAGCTAAATAAATAATTATTTTTGTATTGCAGTTTACAAATGTACCCACATTCCATGTTTTGATCTTATTAAGCACCTCACCATCTTTATTAACATTAATATACGTAAAATATGTACAATGTTCGCAATTTCTTGTAGTGGGGACCCCATATGCACACCCAGTATGTTCCAGTAAAGCCTTAAAATGACTTCTATTTTTATAAGTAAAGGTCGGTCTGGAAATAAATAAGTGACAAATGTCACTACCAGCTTGTAATAAATTCCAGTTGTTAGAAATAATTTTTTCAAAACATCTAGGTTCTACCGGATAATGCATAACCATGTTATTAACCTTAAATGGTTCAATTTTCCTAGCAGTGTCCAAACTTGGTGAATTACTTTGATGGCCAAGCCCAAACGTGATAATAGGAGCATATTTGTTTTGTCTACCAATCCAAATTTCATTGCCTATGGAATTCAAAAGGTCAGGTGGATACCCCCTCTCCTTAAACATGTCCTTCACAAAATTAAATTCTCTCAGACAGTCCCCATTGTCTGATGTCAGTCTAGAAACCCGGATTAATTGGCTTCTCACAATGCCTTTTTTTTCCATGCATAGGATGGCAACTAGTAAAATATAAATAAGCATTACAAAATGTTGGCTTTCTATATATTCTAGTTTTTAAAGTGCCATCACTTTGTTTAGAAAAATTAATATCCAAATAGTTAATACTAGCTTTGTCTGCCACATAAGAAAATCTCAGAAAATCAGTACTCTCCTGCATAAAACTGATAAATTTGTCCAAATCATCTTGTGTCCCTGTCCAAATAAAAAACAAATCATCCAGGTACCTATAATAAGTCAAAAAATACTGAACTAAACAATAAATGCAATTCCCACCATAACATAACAGCATTGGCAAAGAGGGGGACACATGAAGCACCCATGGCCACCCCCTTGCATTGTCTGTAATATTCTCCTTCAAAGTATAAAAAGTTATTATTCAACACCAAATCCATAAAAGAAACCCAACATTTCTTGGTCAGCTGTACTGAATCCACTATGGGATAATAAAATGTTCTTAAACCATTCAAGTCCCAGTTCCTGTGGTATAACAGTATATAAACTGTGTACATCACATGTAACTAATAGCGCCTCTTGGGGAACAATAACCATCTGTAATTTGTTTAACAGATCCCATGAATCCTTAAGTATGTGTGTGCTGGACTTGAACAAAAGTTTCAGTTTAGTGTCAATATACTTTGCCAGGGGTTCGGTAATGGACCCTCTGGATGCCACAATTGGGCAGAGGGGTGGGTCTAACATGTTAGAATGGATTTTGGGTATGCCAAAAATCTTTGAAGTAACTGGTTTATCAACATACAAAAATTCATACAAAGGTCTGGAAATAATATCAAAAAGCAACAATTCATCAAGGACCACTTTAACAGACCTATAAGCAAGGTTAATTTCATTCAAGGACACTTGGTTGTACACCTCCTCATCATTTAACAACCTCAGCATCTGCCCACAATAATCATGCAATTCCATTATAACCAGACCACCCCCCTTGTCTGGTTTCATGTAACGTAAATTAGTGTTTTGTTTTAATTCATTCAAGTGAACTTTATTTGCTGATAGATTAAAATATCTAGTTGTATTTGTGTTCAAAACTGTTCTAATGTCACATTCACATTGTCTTTCAATTTCAAAAACATTAATAAGGGGGTGTTGTGGTGGGTTAAAAGTATTACTACATTTAAATTCATTCCTATTCATAGTAGATTGCATATTTCCATTAAACATCACACTCAAGTTCATTTTCCTACAAAACAATCTTAGGTCCAACAAAATGTCTTAAGTACGGGCCTTAGAAGCAGGAATAAAATTAAAACCTTTTAACAACAATTTGTGATGTTCTGGCCCAACAATCAAAGAAGAAAAATTGTAGATGGTAAAATTAAAAAAAGAAGTGATGTTGACAGTACCTGTATGAATATTAGCCAAGTCCAATGGGGAACTAGACACATCTACATCTGCCTGGTGGTGTGGCAGTTGTAATAATCATTCCTGTACCCACTCCCCTTGTTGTTGCTGTTGTATTGAGAATGCCCCGCTAGCCTCTCCGAGCATCGTGGGGCTTGAGGTCCTAAAGGGACATTTCCTCATGGAATGTCTTAGTCCACTTCATGATTAGTCCCACCAGTATCATTTCTGTATGTTTGCTGTACTTTGGGGGGGGGTACACATTTTTCCTTTTATAATCTCTGTCGTCCCTCATCAATTTCTTGTCTTTCCTAACCTTAACATTAATTAAATTACTTAAACAAATTGCATGCTGTGAGAAAAGGTTTTAAAGGGACCTTCCCATTCAGTCCCAGAAGTTTGTCAGCCTGCAACCTATGTATCCAGCATGCCTCCCACTCTGCCATTTTATTGCTAATATCTCCAATCTGTAAATCATACCTTATACCTTCAATAACCTTAAACTTAAAACAATGAGTAGGATCATTCTCAAAAAAACATGTTTAACAAATGCATTACTTGCATCTAACCTCATTATAGTTGCCACACACTCCGTAATACATTCTCTAAGTGTCCTGTTCATCATCCGAACATAAAAACATGAGCATACCCCACAGTTAGCCAACTAAACCAAATTTTTAGTGGAATAATCTGCTTTAACTTTAAAATAAAAATCCTTACATAACACAAGATGCCTAAATAAGTCAGTCCTATCAATGTATACACAGGAGCTACACTTCTGACATGGAACTATTCCAGGGGAACAAGTCAGATCTGTATTCCGCCTAAAGTCCATAACATGACCTCCTCTTCAAATTTATCTAATTCTTAAAAAGAAAACATGGATGTTCCCCTACTAAACCTCTAATTCTATCATCCAAGGTGAGAAAAGCCAGTTCTTTCTCATTAACTGGCATACCATATCAATATTATTAGAATAAGTCAGAACTAAACTACTCTGTCCACCATTGACAGATTTATGGCTTTCTAACTACATCACAGATCCACAGAAATAGGGGCATGCATGGTTATCCCTCATAGCTGTAACATCAACCACCATACTCTCTATTTCCTCACATCTATATCTTCTCTCCATAAATTCATTTATCAAAGTCACCATATCCAGGTTAAAATCACTATCTCTGTCATGCAACCTGGGAACTCTCATCCCTTGCCCTCTCAAAACATATTTAAAAATATGTCTGGGATGCATACTCTCTCTCTTCAAAATATTATTCTTGTGGCAACTCTTCCTAAAGAGTCTAGTATGGAAGGTCCCATCATTACCTCTCATTAGTCTAACATCTAAAAATCATAAAGGACAAGGAATGCTCTATAGTACATTTTAAAAATGTTGTTGTACTGTGCAAATACATCCACCAATCCTGCCCAGAGCATAAAAATATCATCTATGTATCTTCTGAAAAACTTAATAAAACCTACAAACATATTATTATTCATAGCATAAGTATTCTCCCATTCAGCCATCACCAAATTGGCATAGCTATTGACACAAGAAGTGCTCATTGCTACACCTTGTTTCTGCCACTAATTCCCTTCAAAAAGGGAAACATTCTTCTTCAATATTAACTCTATTAATAAACAGATAAGATCTATTCTCTGTCAACAACTTCTCATCTAAAGTGACTATTACACATTGTTGAAAAAAATCAGTACTAACACATTGATACAAGTCCTCAAGGAACTGTTTCAAATTTCATAAAATTGTAGGAGAGGAATTAACTAATGGCCTTAACTGTCTCTCAATAAAAATCAATAATGCCCAGTTAACCAACTCCTCTTTGAGACGATCGATCTCATCGGTGGTCTGTGGGGGGGTCTTTATGAATCTTTGGAAGCCCATGTAATACTGGTACAACAGGACACTCAACCATAAAATAATTAAAAAGATCTAAAGTAATTACTCTACTCGATAAACAATCACTCAGATTTATCTGTACAGAATGAATAATAATTTCTATATCACTCTTATACACAATTTCATCTGCCTTAATGTCAGACAGCATTTCAAGCATAGAATCCACATAAAACCGTCTATCCATTATCAGTATTGTCCCTCCCGTATTGACTGGGTGAATAGACAGTTCAACATCGTTCTGCAATTCAAATAAAGCATTATACTCAAGACTGCAAAAAATTATTTGTCCTTCCACTATTAAAAGCTGATAAAAAATCTTTCTCACAAGTTTAACAGAAAGCTTCAAGCAGGGGATCCAAAACAGGAATGAATGTACTAGATTTCTTAAATATTTACATAGAAGAATCACCTTCAAAAACACTTTCAAGCATCACATCATGAGTAAACATTTTCAGAAACAAAGCAGTGTTGGTAAAATCAGCTCTAGATGCTGGAATAAATGTAAAACCTTTCTCCAGCACTGAAATCTGAGATAAAGCCAAAACTTTAGATGAAATATCATAAAGTAAATATCTATTGTAGGCTGCCACATCTTTTTTGCTCAATGATCTTTTTCAACTGCCACATCTTTTTGATACTCCTGAATTATCCTGCGTTTGGCTCTGGATACTGCTTCCTGCACTTCCTTCCTCACCTCAATGAATGATTCTTCTTGACAGAGTCCGAATTCTGAATAGGTAGCAGAAGAGAAGGAAAATCCACTCACGGCTCAGCTGATGTTTTAGTCTTCTTCCGAACATCTTGTTGAAAATTCACAGGTGTGCCATTACACCCTTGGTGTCAGACAAAAGTGAAGCAGTTGTTGAAACAGCATGAACATGCTCACTGTTGTAGGGTGCTGGGGGAGTTTGATCAATAGAACTTACATTGGTTGATGCACTGTTCGAAACATTAGACTTGGGCCAAAAAAACACATACACTGTCTTAAAATCTGAGATATCCCTCTCAAGCTTCTTCCTTTTTTGATTAATCAATCATCATTCAAAAGAACTAATATTATCAATTAGCTCATCCATTGCTGAGTCAAATACCTCAGAAGCGGCTATAACGTTAAGATGCTGTTGTCTTAAACATACATCATTCAATAAAGAAGACTCAAAGGGTGCAAAAAAGTCAATAAGCAGCTTCACACAATGAAAAGATAGTTTCAAGTTGTCATTGCCAGCTCTCTAACTATTCCAAAGAAGTGTCACTATAAGTGGACATCTTCAAAATTCTAAGCCCTCTAGGTAACACTTTATGATAAATACATGCCTCCAAATGGAGGCGCTGCCATTGAAATTGCTTTAATTTATAAAGTTTATTCTCTAAGAGTCTAATTACAGAAATAAAATTCTATTTATCAAAACCAGTCACCTCTGTCATCCCAACTCCTTCAGTCACTAATTTGGTTAAGAGTGGATTCTGTGTGACTTGAACCAAACACCTGAAACAAGCTGACTTGGAACATAGTCTAACTTCATATCATTGCCTTCTTCCATGTTTCATAGGAATACCTAAACAAGAACAAAAAAAAACAGTAGGTACTCCACAATGGATGAATTGTCTCGTAGTCAAACAGAAGTATACAAAAAGAAAAACCAACATGGACCAAACACAGCAAATGGACAGTAAAACTTTAATTCAGAATGGTGAGCACTTTCTCACCAATAATGGTGCTTCTTCAGACCATATGTACATAAAACATAAAAACATATCACCATTAAATAATGAAAAAAAAAAATCACAGTTATATAAATCATATGATCACAAATTGACCAATCACATTCTACAACTCAGATAAAGCAGATGACATCACCACAATTAATTCCCATTCATTAAAACCATTCATAAAACTTAGTTAAACAATTTGCCTACTTTGAGAAAAGGTTTTAAAGGGACCTTCCCATTCAATCCCAGAAGTTTATCAGCCTGCAACCTAATTATCTAGCATGCCTCCAGCTGTGCCATTTTATTCCTAATATCTCCAAGCTGTAAATCATCCCTTGTACCCTCAATAACCTTAAATTTAAAACAATGAGTAGGATGATTCTCAAAAAATGCATTACTTGCATATAACCTCCATATAGTTGCCACATGCTCCCTAATATGTTCTCTAAGTGTCCTGTTCACCATCCCAACACAAATAGATGAACATACCCCACAGTTAGCCAAATAAACCAAATTTTTAGAGCAACAATCTGCTTTAACCTTAAAATAAACATCCTTAAATAACACAGGATGCCTAAATAAGTCAGTCCTATCAATGTATACACAGGAGTTACACTTCTGGTGATGGCTCAATAGGAGAATACCTATGCTAAGAATAATAATAAGTTTGCAGGTTTTACCAAATTTTTCAGGAGATTTGTAGACAATATTTTTATGTTCTGGACAGAATCGGTGGATGTATTACAAGAATTTGTAGTCTATTTGCACAGTACAACAGTGTTTTAAAATTTACTATGGAACATCCCTTGTCCATTATGGATTTTTTAGATGTTAGAGTAATGAGAGGTGATGATTGGACCTTCCATACTAGACTTTTTAGGAAGAGTTGCCACAAAAATAATATTTTGAAGAGAGACAGTATTCACCCCACATGAATTTTAAAAAATGTATTGAGAGGGCAAGGGATGAGAGTTTCCAGGTTTGATGATAGAGATAGTGATTTTAACCTGGATATGGTGACTTTGAACAATGAGTTTACTGAGAGAGGATATAGATGTGAGGAAATAGATAGTATGGTGGTTGATGTTACAGCTATGAGGGATAACCATGTGTAATGTCGTTAGAAAGCCATAAACCTGTCAATGTTTAGCAGAGTAGTTTAATTCTGACTTATTCTTGTAATATTGATATGGTATGCCAGATAATTAGAAAGAACTGGCCTATTCTCACCTTGGATGATAGAATTAGAGGTTTAGTAGGTGAACGGCCAGGTTTTCTTTTTAAGAATAAAAGGAATTTGAAGAGGAGATTGTGTTATGGTGTTAGGCAGACTATAGATCTACCTTGTTCCCCTGGAAGGGTTCCATGTCAGAAGTATAGCTCTGGTGTATACATTGATAGAATTGACTTCTTTAGGCAGCCTATGTTATGTAAGGATTTTTATTTTAAGCAGATTGTTCCACTAAAAATGTGGTTTATTTGGCTAACTGTGGGGTATGCTCATCTTTTTATGTTGAGATGATGAACAGGACACTTAGAGAACATATTAGGGAGTATGTGGCAGCTAAACTGAGGTTAGATGCAAGTAATATACTTGCTAAACATGTTTCTGAGAATGATCCTACTTACTGTTTTAAGTTTAATGTTATTGGGATGATTTATGGCTTAGAGATATTAGCAATAAAACGGCATAGCAGAAACGTGCTGAATAATTGGTATGCTGATAAACGTACAGGATTGAATGGGAAGGTCCATTTAAAAGGAAATCAATGTAAACGATGCACAAACCAAGAAAATCAAGCCAAGGCAGAAACCAGGAACTGAAACTGGACGTTCAACCACTTTTATTCCATGTATTAAAAAGCCAATACTGCTCGGATCACAAAAACGAAAACCACACAGATACAAGTTGAGCGCGCTTTCTCTTCGTTTAGTAACAAAGCTTCTTCAGAACATGTTGCATTCTCTAATGCCCTCATTTTATATACATGTCAATGAGCGTTAATTAACATTAATTAACCTCTACTTACCCCTCTTGAATAGTAACCCATCAAACACCACACTAAAAACTTACAAAATAAAATATGTTCCAACCAAAGACTCTCTCGAATATATACAACAATATCAGTGTGTATAATTAAATGTGTTCTCCTGGAATACGATACATGTAAAAAAGAAAAAACATTAAATGATTTTTTCTAAGTAGGCTTCCTACTAAACAGAATGTATCTTGCAGACCTAAACCTTATAGAAAAAACTGTATGTTGGTCAATAAATACAAATGTATTTGTCCATTTAAAACCTTTTCTCAAAGCACGCAATTTGTTTATGTAACTAGTTTTATGAATGGTTTTAATGAATGGGAAGTCATTGTGGTGGTGTCATCTGCTTTATTCAATTTGTAGAATGTGATTGGTCAATTTGTGATCATGTGATTTATTTAATTAAGTGCGCTATTGTTTTTATGTACATATGGTCTGAAGAAGCACCATTACTGGTGAGAAAGTGCTCACCATTCTGAATTAAAGTTTTATTGTCCATCTGCTGTGTTCTGTCTATGTTGTTTTTTCTTTTTTGTATATGGTGCATATTGTTTTTGATTTGTGATCTCACCTTTTATGTATGGGCAACTGTGGTACTTTGCTCATTTTCCTAAATAAAGTGTTTGTTTTTGCTCAAGTACATACCAGTTTTTTCAGCACTGTACATATTTACCAGTGTATCATATCATTGATGTTTAGACTGTTTTAACTGTGAAATGGCTTCAGAATTTGAAAACTAAATTTGCGAATCCTATGTCTTCATTTATCAAACATGGCCAGTTTATTCAAAACTTGAACATTTTTATTTTTCATTTGTTTCTTGGTTTATTTTATTTATGACCAGGAGCACCAAAGTGAATGAAAAATCAGATGAACACCAGTATCCAATGTCCGATGTGAACTTTTCCATCTGGATTCAATCTGTGGGTTATCGCATCTGTTCAAAAAATGGAGGCCAGCACCACAAGGACAAAAATAAAGTTATAAATATTTTATTATATCACATTCCAGACCGGTTTCGGCAAATAGCCTTCATCAGTGATATTTGTAATGCAAATCCATTACCTTAAATACACTCAGTGTCCCATCATTTCCTGTGACATCACTTCCTCACAAATTAATACAAGATAAGAAATGCATAAACATTGTTATATTCTTGCATCTAATGAAGAATTGGGCTCTATTTTACCAGAGAGATGCCAGTTTTCCTTTGCAAAGGGAAAACTTTGGGATCTTACTTTGCTCATTATAAAAAAATCAACAGGGGGGATCAGGAGGGTCATCAACTTACATAAGCTTGTTGGTTCATATCCTTGTGGACATTGTGTATTCTGTAAATACATGCATAAGACTCAACAATTTACTAGCAGAAATACAAGTCGATTTTTTTATATACATTTTTATGCTAACTGTGGGTCTGATTGGGTGGTGTATTTGGTCAGCTGCACCTGCTCTTCCTTTTATGTGGGGCAGACCTCAAGATCATTGCATTGTCGCATGTCTGAACATCTCAGTGACATATGTAACCAAAGAATTACAAATGCCTTATACAAACAATTCTCAAATACATACATCAGCCAGGTTTACATTTGCAGTGATAGATAAGGTCATGGGTAACAGTACCTTTAAAACAGGATGGCACTCTATTTTGAATCAAAAAGAAAAGAAATGGATTATAAAACTAGGGGCGGGTTGTTCACACCAGGTCCCAATAATAAAATGTGATTTAAGAAACTGTATTTCTTATCTTGGATTAATTTGTGGGGAAGTGATGTCACAGGAAATGATGGGACACTGAGTGTATTTAAGGTAATGGATTTGCATTACAAATATCACTGATGAAGGCTATTTGCCGAAACTGGTCTAGAATGTGATATAATAAAATATTTATAACTTTATTTTTGTCCTTGTGGTGCTGGCCTCCATTTTTTGAACTCATGAAACTTGTTTGGCCATTTGCATCAGCCGTACTTGCTAGCTGATATGTTAAACTTATCGCATCTGTCTCAGATCTGAGATCAGCCATATTCCTCAGACTTCAGCCCATCAAGCTCTGCTTCCTATACCCATAATCCCGTACTCCTTAAAACTACCTCATATATTGTTTCTGCCATTCCTGGATAGCAGCATGGTCAAGTGCTCTGGATTTCTTGTATGTTTTTTGTGAATATTTAACTGAGTTTTTGTTCTCTACCTTGTGTGTTTCTGTTGATAGTGTTAGTGTTTATAGGGTGTAGTTTTTCATAGTGTGCTGTGTAGTTTTAAATAGGGGGTTAGAGTTGTTAGGTTTGTAGGTAGAATCTTGAGGCAATTTCCCACCCTTGTGTTATAGTCTATTTTTAATGTGTGGTATTTGATAGCTTTTTATTGTTGGTCTTCTAGTAGCTGTAGGTTAGGATAGGTAGGTGATTTGTGTATAGTGTAGTATTGTGTTGTGCTTTTTTGATATGGATACACAATATTAATTTTTTTTGTTTAGGTCTGCCCACTTGGACTCCTCTTACTCCATCTGAGTCTTTTGGCTTGCATACCATTGAGAGGAGAGACACTTTGAACTGGTTTTCAAAGGGCTTCTGCCAGCTGGCAAGTCCTCTTCTACATCCATCTTGCAAGAGGAATAAATCACATTTGAGTTCCAAGGAGCCCAAGACTGTCAAAGGGAACTAAAAGCAATTGTCTCCCTCTTCAGCCTCAACTGCTCTGTCAGAGCCAAAAGTCCCAAGGCCCTTGGCTTCAGCTCCATCTCTGGTTTGGGCCCCTCAGCTCCAGTTTCCTTCAGCACCAGTTATGGAGAAGGCTTCATCTCCCACATTCAGTGTCTTCAGCCCCTTCTTTTCACAGTGTGGTCCTTTGGGCAGTATCATTTTGCTCTTTTCTCCATCCACCCCGGGGCATCCTCATCTGAGTCTTCCCCTTCTCCACCCTAGATATGAGCTTCTTTGGTTCAATTCCAGTCATCGGAGGACCCGTTCGGTAAGCTGGACTTCACAGAGTCATAGGTGCACAATAGGCTAACAACCACTAGGGTTCTTACACATATAGCATGTAACCCACAAATTTGATTTATATAGGTGGTGATTTATTGACTGCCTCTGTCCATCAGAGACATAGGAGCCAGACCATGGGTGAATTTCTGACTACCCATCCATTGGTCCAAGTTGTGCTTAAGTATGGACAGGGAGGAGCTCTGCTTAACATAGATGGGGAGCCTGCTCCAGAGTATGAAAATTCTCTGAGAAAAATATCTGTCTCTTCAACATGTCCTATTTATGTCACAAGCAAAATGTAGGTCTTGTAATCTAGTAGTTCTGATGCTGTTTGTTTTGTAGATGTGTAAAAGGTTCATCAGAACGGGGTCCAGGGATACTTTGTTTGGCAGGCAAAGATCATCTCTCAGAACGATTTTTTCTATGGTGATCTGCATGTGTACGAACTCCAACATGTGATCTTGTTTGTCCACCTTAGAGGTATGAAATAATGAAGAACAAAAACAAACTATCGGAACACAAAAAACACTGTAGAACAAACTCTCAGCAGCCAAGTCTATACGTCCAACAGAATGCAACAGAATTAAAAAAAACTCATGCATGCCAAAATGGCTCACATGAGTTTTTTAAAATTCTGTTGCATTCTGTTGGACGTATAGATTTGGCTGCTGAGAGTCCATTCTACAGTGTGTTTTGTGTCACCTTAGAGGTATGCCTATTGTTGATGTATATTGAGACACCTCCTCCTTTAGTCCTTTTCTGTGCAGCTACTGGTTTTAAAATGCAGAAAGCACTGAAACCTTGCACTGCCGGGGTGCCATTAGCCACTTTAAACCATGTCTTGGTAACTGTACAGCTTGTCTATATTGTCATTTGTGAGGAGGGCTTGGAGAGAGTGCAGCTTTTTTTGTTTAGGCTCTTGGCATTGAGCAGTAACACCTTCAGATTCCGTTGAGTTGATTTTGCTATGTCACTAGGTTTGTCAATTTGGCATTGCCTAAAAAAAGCACTATGAGGGTGAATAAAGTTTTTGCCAGTATTCAAAGCCTAGAGGGGAGAGGGAACGCTCATCCTTGGTTAAGCAATGTGGTCTGTTAAGCATGTCCTCCCATGCTGGCAAATATTGGATCCTCTTAGAATGACAGCCTTCATCACCGTAGTTGGGTCAGTCTTCCCGATCATTTAGGAGCTTAGTACTCACAGAGTTGGAACAGCTGATGCAGTCCTTTTTACAGGCACAAATGCAGTTAGGACTCATCCCCTCTGCTTTGCGTCCATGACCTGAAGCTTTGGCTCTGTTACCATGGTTTCCTCCTTCAGGCCATTGACTCTGAGATTGTCAGAGCCTGTTGCCTTCCTTCCTTTAGAGTCAGGTCCGATGGCTTGGTCAATTTTGGTACCAACCCATAACTTGGTTTCCTTGACTCTGGCTTTAAGGTCTGAAAGTTGGGTGGGTCCAGGCCCACTGGCTGAGAGACCAGATCTGTAATAGGATCCAAGACCCAAGAAGGGTAATTTTACAAGAGCAGAAAAGAACCTAGTGGGCCCCAGAGCCAGGAGTTTGAGGCAGGGCTTTCAGACTTTCTGTTTTGGGGGTGGTCCCTCCCGCTTGAGGCCCCTGCTCTGGATATTTAGGCTCCAGTCTCAGTGTTGGGGTGGGCTGGAGTGGCTGTTGGGTCTGGTCTGTCCTTGGGGGTCTTTGGATCCTGTGGCAGAGGGCATAACCATAAAAGACACTATCCATGCTGCAGGAGTGGTCCGCAAAATCAGGTGTTTCATGTAGGTTTCTCCAGGAAGCCCTTTCAGTGGCCCTGAAGGGTTGCCTAACTGTTCATCCCTGGAAGTAGTGGGGGGGATTGCTTGGCTGTACACGCAAAAACTTGGGAGGCCATCACCTTGGATGTTTGGCTGTTGAGATTTATATCCAGAGGCTTTAAAATTCCCTTTTTAGATATTCCAAATTTAAATTCAAAACAGCTCCCAGATGTGCCACCCCAGAGAAAAGATGCAGCCATGAAATTCAAAAGTTGTTAGAAAATCGAGTAATTGAAGAGGTCCTACAAGACTAACATTGATCTAGGGTTTATCCCAGATTTTTTTGTTTACAAAGAAGAACAAGGACCTCAGGTCAGTCTTGGAATTGTAGAGGTTGAAATGCTTCAGCAAGCAGCTGTCCATTCTCTCTTGAGGCAGGATGACTGGATGTGCTTGATCAACTTCAAGAATGCCTGTCATCATATAAAAATTGTGAGGTGATCAAGAAGGCTTCTTGTACTCCAGCTGGGATCTAGTTACTATCAGTTTCAAGAGTTGCCCTTTGAGCTCACCACTGCCCCCTCCCCCCCCCATGTTCACTAAGTGTATGGCAGTAGTGGTAGCATGGCTCAGGATGAACAGATTTGAGGTCTTTCCTTACCTGGATGATTGGCTCCTAACCGCTACCATGACAGCATCATTGATCAGGGCCAGTGACACCTTAGTCCAGCTGTGTAGCTGCATGAAAATCTTAGTCCTCTAAAAGAAATCTATTTTTCTTCCTGTGCAGTTGATAGAGTTTATAGGTTGTCACTCGGACACAGTCTCTCAGATTGCATGGCTTCCATTTTCAGAGTGTCAGCCCTGAGGGGTTTTACTGCTTATTTGCTATTGTTTCTGAAACTCCTGGCTCACCTAGTTCACAGGGTCTTGGGGCACATGGCAGCCACCATTTGTTTGGTTCCCCTCACAAGGTAATTCATGAGGGTTCTGCGGTGGACATTGGTGGTGCAGTGGTCTTATCTGACATACCCAGTGGCATTCCCAGTTGCATTGACAGACGTTTGTCAAAATCATATCAGTTGGTGGTTGGAGTTTCCCTTGGCATTGGCCAGGAGACCATTTGTTCTTTCCTGCCCTCTGGGAACAGTCACCAAGGATGTCTTTCTTCTAGACTTGGGGGAATTTCAATGGGAGGACTCTTCAAGGGACCTGGTCCAATACCAAGGCCAGTCTTCACATCAATTTCCTGGAGATGAAGGTGGTCCTCCTTGCATTGCAGGCTTTTCAGGATGTTCTCCCCCAGGATGAGATTTCAGTTTAGACATGCCTGTGGTGTGGTACTTGAACAAACAAGGGGGAACTTGTTCATATCTTCTTTGTCAGGATGCCATGAGAGTTTGGCAATGGGTGATTTAATCTCAAAGGTTTCTGGTTGAAATATACATCCTGCTGAGATGCAACATATTAGCAGACAATTGAAGAAAGAACATTATTTTTCTGTGCAAGTGGTCCCTGAACCTGACAGTGGTAGCTCAGATTTTTGATGCTGTGGCACAGCATGTTGCAGTCTGTTTGCATACCCTTACAAAAATAAATGCAGCAGCTATTATGCTTTTGTCCCTATTCAGGGACAGTTTACCAGGGTTGCTCTTCTTTATGCTTGGCCCCTGGGTCTCCTTTATGTCTGTCCCCAACTCCATTAATGATAAAGTTTTTTCAGAAGGCAGTCAGTTGAAGAGTGACTGTAATTTTCATTGCCCTCTTTTGGCCCATCAGGTATGGTTCTCCCTCTTTTCTGCACTTCTAAAATTACCCTCCTTGGGTCTTGGATCCTATTACAGATCAGGTCTCTCACCCAGTGGGCCTGGACCCACCCAACTTTCAGACCTTAAAGTTGCCTGCATTGTCCCTCCAATTCCCCTTGATGGTCAGAAATCCCAAGCTTTTTGGGAAGAATGGTCTATCTTGCCTTCTTCTCAGAAGCTGTTTATGCTTAAGGTATATGCTAGTAAGTAAAACATTTTGCTTTTTGGCTTAACTCTAAGGGGTTGAATCTCTTTTCAGCCCCCATAGAGTTTTTTTTTTTAAGTTCTTGGTAGATTAGTTTCACCTGAGCTGCAGTTATTCTACTGTTAAGGTGCAATTGGCAGCCATTTCCAATTTCCACATTGGTGAAGATAATATGTTTTTCACAACTCTCAAAATTTCAAAGGCTTTCCTCAAGGGTACCTTTTTTGTTACATCCACTGGCCAAAGACATTGTTCCTCCATGGGATTTGCTCCTCATGCTTCAGGTATTGGCTGCTCCTCCCTTTGAGCTTTCTGCTATAGTTGATTTAAAGTCATTCTTTTGGAAGCCCTTATTCTTGGTAGTGGTTATGCCTGCTAAGTGGGTGCCATAGTTCAAGCCTTCTTACTAGTACCCCTGTACTTGTTTTTTCATAAACACAGGATTTCTCTGCACACAAACCTGTCTTTTCTTCCTAAATTGGCTACAGAGAAAACCTTGAACCACTCCATTCATTTACCTGTATTATTTCTGAATTATCCAACAAAAGACAATAGTTGCTACATTCTATTGATGTTCACAGATAATTGAGATTTTATTTGGATAGAAGAAATCTTTCAGAAAGTATCATCAGTTGTTTTGTCTCTTTTTCAAAAGCTCAGTTGGAGATGCCAGTATCTAAGGTTAGTCTCTCCAAGTGGCTGTCTGAATGTATCTCTTTTGGGTATGGTTTGAAAGGAAAGCCTTGCAGAGTAAACCAAAAGATCTTTCTACTACAGCTATGGCTACTTCTACAGCAGTTTTCTCCAGAGCTGCATTGGACAAGATTTCTCCAGCTTCTATCTAGATAGGTCCTCATACCTTTACGTCCCACTACAAATTGGACATTCAGCTGAGGTCCAGGGCTTCCTTTGTCTCCACTGTATTGTGCAGTATCCTTCCATGAGACCTCACTGGGGTTTTAAGTGGCTGGGTACTCTGTCCCACAGGTTGAATACAGATGGAAAGGACAGCATTGGATACGAAAGTTACGTACTTACCATAAAGATAGATGCGTGTTGTCTCTTTCTATCTGGTGCAACCTTCTCTCCCTCTGACTCCCACCTTTTTTGGTGAGCCTCTTGACTGTGGGATGACCAAATCAGGGAGATCTCTGCCTTTCCCTTCTGTTTTGGGGTCCTTCATATCTTTTGCACATGGAGTTTGAGTCTTGTCAGATTTGAGTAGTATAACTCAAACCCAATCTGAGTTAGTCCTGAGGATCAAGGGATTATGGGTAGAGGAGATGGAACTCAACAGGCTGAAGTCTATGGAATGTGTCCAGCCTCTGTTCTGAGTTGGATCTGATAACCCATATATTGAACCAGACAGAGAGAGACAACATGGATCTATTGCTATGGTAAGCACATAACTTTTCTTTTCCTATTACTTATGTTTTCATTGAGCTTATCCAATTCCACTTTTACTATACGTTTTTGTTGCAAAGCTTTTGACATTGGTACTAACCTTTCAACATACAGTTTGGCACATGCCAAGTGATAAAAAGATGACATGGCAATGACAACAATAAATATACTGCTTTACAGTAATATATGTGAATAAACTACTGCACAGCCCAGTGAAGGCTCTTAATGGCAAATAATCAATGATATATTAGCAGAAAATATGAATATGATGGTCGCCATGAAAACTGAAATGTATGCATCTGAGACTACCTCTGGGTGCTTTATTTGCTGTGTATTAATATGAAATTTTGAATGAAGGCTTACCAAATCTAGAAAATAAATTTGTCAAAATGATCTCCTTACTGGAAAAAAATCACCCACAGTCATGGAAAAATATTGCAATTTATTCCAGATTACACTCCTTTATCATGCCTGCTGGTATATTATATTACTTTTTCTAATTTTTAGGAGACAGTAAGCCTGTCTACTCTGTCATTTAAGTGCATTTTACATTCTACCTCCCCTCTGTCCCTACCTTCATCTTTACTCTTGGTCAGATAGAGACAGACTTAGAGTACATAGAATGTCCTGACCAGTGTAACCTGTTCTAGAGGGCTCTTTCCATAGCCTACCAGTTTTGTATATTAAAAAAAAAACTTTGTAAACAAGGTGAATGCACATTGAAAACCATTACTAGCCAAAAAGACCAAAAGTTTTCAGAAGGATCTTAAAACACAGAGCACTCACTATGGATTGTTGTAAATAGAAATAGAACACAAAACCATAGAAAGAATAGCTCATCCACTTGTAAGGTATATAAATGACTCCTTCAAACCTGGAAGTATTATGTCACAAAACTTGTTTAAATACAATTGCAATGTATCAAGTAATTGACATTTAAATATATATTGCAGTAATCGTATATAAAGTTACCAAGAAACACTCATCAAAAATATTTGAAAAGGTTATAACATAAATAACTGATAAGTCACCAGCTTTGATGTGTTCTAAAAATTCATATTCAAACTTAAATAGAAAGATTAATTGGAGCATTATATTAAAAACAAAGTTATTTTTTAAATAAAATACAGCAAGTAAAAGATAAATTGTGAGTATTAAGTGTATATGCATCAATTTCAAAATACATATTTCAGTATGTATATATATTAATATATAAAACGTGTGTTGAAATGATGTACCAATAAACACTATGAATGTATAATAAATAATTAAAAGAGTACATGTGTGAATAAAAAAAGGAAATTAAAGTTTACCCACCCATAATTTTAGAAGAGGGACAATGGATGAATTCTCATCGAGTCCAGCTTACTTATGGCATTTAATCTAAACTGCCACAACAGTTCCTTAAATTCTAATTTTGTTTCTCATGTCCCTCCCCTAGGTTGGGAGTAACATTTTTAAGAATGCCAAAATGGAACTTTTTTAAACTATGACAGATTAGGTAGCGTTGTACATAACATTCTTTATGGTTGATTTAGGTGTGCTGTAGCAATGTTCATATGCTCCCTTTCTTAATGTCCTTTCAGTTTCATCTATGTAAAATGCTGGTCAAAGTGAACATTTAGTTAAATATATGACTCCTAAAGTGCCATAATTACTATTTTGTATATGAACATTGTTGAATAAAACATGTTCCAACGTCAAAGAAGCCCCCTCAAATATAAAAGATCATTGCTTGCAACGGTAGTATCTCTTGGTAGCTATCAATAATGTTGATTTATTTCTTCATTTGGGATCTGCACACATCTTTATCAGATTACCTCCTGTATTGTAGACGAAACAAGGTTCTTTACCTGCTAAATTCAAAACTGTCTCATTGGTCTTCAGCATATTCTATTTTTTTTTTTATAATGGATTTAATCATCCCTGAACCAGAATTATACTGAAAGATTAAAGCTTTCTTGAAGTGATAACTGTCAAAGTTGGCACTGCCACCCCTTGACCATTTGAAGTTAATTTGTCCTACAAACCTAACCCTAAAAGTAGTTTGTATTTGGGGCCCCAGTATTGTGCCATATCTGTAGTAATTTCAAAAATCATTTTTTTTAGGTGTCCCCTATCCAAAAATCAACTTTTAAGTTTCTTCCTTATGGAGTTAACATTTGTGCTAACAGACACTGAAGAAACCAGGTTTCCTATAAATGTACAGAATAAAACTCATGTATTAATAATGATTGTGTCTTGATTGTTCACAGTATCTTTATTAAAATTATATGCAAACTTCAATAAAGCACGTTGACTCATGCAAATATTGTATAAATTATTGTATTGTTTCATCTGGACCCATCCATAAGATAAAAATTATCATCAGGATATCTTGAATATAATTTACAGTATGAATAAAAATTAATATTAAAAATGTCTTTCATTTCCCACTGCCCACATGACCAAATTGGCAACAATAGGGACACATACTGTCCCCATTACCATGCTTCTTCTTTGCTTATAGATCTCACTTTCATAATAAATGTAATAATGTAATATGATAAATGTAATTATTATATGGTATAATATCCATAAATGCATTAATTAATTGAATTTCTTTACTTGTGAGGAAGTTACTTGTCATGATCTCTTTGTGAAATAATTCTATCCCTTCAACTGTTGGAATACTTGTGAACAAATCCACTACATCCACCATTAGATGGTTTTGCACACCTTAGTGCACACTTTTTGGTCTTTTTGGTTAAAAAAACTCCCTAACATTTCCCACTTAGCTTTTCACTTTTTATCCTCAAATTGTTGTGCTCTCTTATTCATAGGTCGGTACTAGGCTATTGGCCCTAGGGCCTGTACAAACCTAGCCATAGCAATTCTCTGGATATTTCTTCCCACAATATTTACTTCCCTGGACCCCTATCTAGCAGGGTGACTGATGTGATCCCCACAGTGAATTTCCTCTCTCTCATCCAATCGTCAAGGTTCCTTTTGAAGAGGGCCAAGGAGGCACTCTGCTTGACATGCATGGGCAGTCTATTCCAGAGTATGGGGAGTCTCTGAATCAGGAACCTATCCCTCCAGCATGTTTTGTTTATTGTGATGACAAGGTTTAGATCCCTGGAGCATGTGGCTCTGAGGGATTGGGATTTCTTTAAGTGGAGCATGTCCAACAGCTCAGAGTTTGTCATGGTCTTATATGTTAAGCAGAGATCGCCTCTGAGTAGACAATATGCCACAGACTATAGCTGGAGTTTTTTTAGATGGTCAGCATAGGGCATCTGCTTTAGGCCTGTGATTCTTTTAGTGAGATATTTCTGTGGCCTTTCCAGCTGTTGCAGATGTCTTGTGAGGTACATACCAAATGGGGTGTTGTACTCTATAATGGGTCTAATGAGGGATGAGTACAGTGGGACAATGACCTCCTTTTTTCTGGATGAAAAGAGCTTAGTGTGAGGTGTGCCACATAGAAGGATTTTCAGATTGTTGTGGTGATGTTGTTATCATAATTAACCATTTTGAATGATGATACCAACTAAAAGTTTCTGGATTTTTGTGCCCTGCTACCTTCTGTTTTTTTTTTTTTTCTTCCAAGACAATACATATAAACACTTGTACTCCTGAAGATTTATAACCTTTCTGGCATAACATTAACAGTGCAGCTTGAGTATCATCAGAAAACGATAAATCCAATAAGTATACAGAAGCAGCCTCACAGATGTAATTCATATGGATATGTTTTGCAGTACATGTAAAAAATCATTGCATCCTGCAATAGTCAGTGTGATATAATTGCAATTTGGAGATGTCACATAATGCTCACTAATGCATAATACACTAAGGCAGGGGGGTGGATTTAGTCAGAATGTACATTAAGCAAAGCATGGTGAGCTCTGATAGAGAAAGAACTCGTGATTTATAAGATGATGTGGTCCTATAATACTGCTGTGAGCTGTATGTTGCAGTGTATGTTGGGCAACAAACCACTGTGGTGCAAGCTGCAGTGTACAGCTTTCATCCCTGAAGAAGCACAGTATCTTGTACAGTCTAGAACTCACATCCTTGAAGAAGCACTGTGTCCTGTACTTGTGTTTTCATAGCATGATAATTGCAGGGAGGCAAAGTGCCCCCCCCCCATGACTTTGCTGTCTGGCACCTCCATGCATAATGTATACATATTTAGTTAGCCTGCCTCCTTCTAGTGTGTGTATGTGAAATAGACTTACACTGCTGAACTGGCAAAATGCAAACTGTGTTAAAATGAGCTAATTACATTAATTAGTCAGTTACTTTACTGTTATGCATAGTGTAACCAAAGGTCATTTTGCATAGTCAGATCTTATCAAACAAATTCCTATTTGGTTGACTTTTTTGTCAGCTGGATTTCAACAACAACAAATGGAGGTTTGAATTTATGAAACTACTAACACTAGATTGCATAAATGTTAGCTGAATAAGAATTATCTAAAAGAGAGCATTTTAATATGTACCTGTGTCATTACATTATTTAACACAATGTTCCAGGAGCTATCTTGTGGATACTGGCCAGGAGGAGGTGGGAGGTATTCCTGTCCTAGCCATCAGTATTGTTTTAGCATTATGGTTAAAAGGAAAGGACCTATCCTGTACACATATTACTTCCCAACATTATTGCAGGTATGGTAGGGGAATTGGGCCTTCTTTAAACACAATCATTGTTTTAACATTACAAGTAGAAAGAAGGCAAGTGAGGTCCTTTCCTAGAAAAGGGAACTTTTGAAACATTGATTCAAAGAAGATGGGATCATACACCATGCATAGGAAAGGTGTTCTAATAATCTCTTTATTGCTGGAGTTATGTCGTGGAAGAGGTGAGGGACTATTTCCAAATTCTACTTGCACAGTAGTGGCAACACGTGGAACAGGAGAAGGGGTCACCCAGTCATGCTCCTACTGGTAAAACGATACAGAGGAGAGAAAGAGAGAGGGAAGGAGAACCTGACAACATATGCTGCTACAAGGAACAGCAAAAGAATGGGACCTACCTTAGTTATAAGCATGAGTTTATGGAGGCAAACCGGTGAAGGCGGCTGGGGGCTTAATATACTAGTTAAGATAGACATACTGCTTATGTAACACTGTGCTGAAAGCCTTTCTGTATGCTGCAGTTGCTGGACTTGACTGGCATGCATACTGGAAGCATACAACATGCTGCTGGGGCAAACTATTTATTCATGTATTATGCTAGATGTAGCTCAGATAGTACTATGTACACTACTCGGAAAAGGGAAGTTACACAGCATCATCTTCCATTTGTGTATAGTGTTGGAATATGAGACTAAAGTGCCATAATGCAAATCTTCCTATTTGTTATTTTCCCACAGAGACATAAGGATTATAGAAAGACCATTATAGCAAATACCTTTCTCAAATATTTGAAAAAAAATCAAAATAGTCTGTTTTGAACATTGGAAATATAATGCAATACTCTAACAAAGACCATTTAAAATAATGTGTTCAGAACAAGAACTAGGTTGCAGTGAAGATAGTTTATGATCAATTTCTAAGTAATCTATTTATACTCAAAGACCAAGTTCAAAGAATACATCAGGGAAATGAGGCTGTAGTTTATAACCATACATTAACTTACAATAGTTTTATAGCAGCACTCTTTTATAGTATTGAAACTACAATTTCATTTTTCCAGAATACAGAGAAAATCCCAGTCAGAAAGATATAGAAAATGCTGATATCAATAGATAAGCCTGCAGAATATTATAGCAATAACCCATGCCTGGGTGTGGGTAATCCTGGATTTACCCACGGTTGGTGTGGTTTGGTCACGAGGGCGAAGCCCGAGTGGCCAAACAAAGCCAACCGTGGGTAAATCCAGCATTATTGCTATTATACAATGACATTATTTAAGAAAAAAAATAATTACTTTTCTTAAATAATGGCATTGTATAATGCCTCCTTGCTGCCCTTCCACAGCTGTCTGGTATTCTGTGGCAGTTCTGATGTACTGCGCATACGTATGCCTACGCAGTACATCAGAGCTGTGGGCAAAAGAAACTGAGAAAGCAAGATCTCCGTTGCTTTTTACAAACTGTTTCTCTATGTTAAATGGGTTTAACATAGCGAGACAGCTTTAAAAAAAGCAATGGAGATTCTCCGTTGCTTATTTTAAAGCTGTTCATAGGTTCATACTAGGCTATCTGCCCCAGGGCATTTATAAACCTAGCCAGAGTGTGTTTGGCTTTCGCCACCCATTTTAAATTAATTTTGCTATGCCCTTTTTCGAGGTTAGTATACTGTGCCTCTGTCTAACAGTGACACAGAAGTGATACCCGGGGTAAACCTACGATCTCCCATCCACTCATCAAGATTCCTCTTGAAGAGAGTCAATGAGGGACTCTGCCTAATCTGGACTGGGATTTTATTCCAGAGTGAAGGGAGCCTCTGGGTTATGAATCTGTCCCTCCAGCATGTCCTACTTATTTCAGTGCTGAGGTTCAAGTCTCTCGAGCACGTAGCTCGATGAGATTTGGATTTTCTGAAGTGCAGCATGTCCATTAATTCCGGGTTGGACATGGCTTTATACGTCAGGCACAGATCGCCTCTGAGCAGGTGGTATGCCACTGAGTAGAGCTGGAGTTTCTTTAACCGGGCAGCATATGGCATCTGTTTGAGCCCTTTGATCCTCTTGGTGAGGTACTTTTGTGGTCTTTCCAGTTGCTGCAGGTGTCTGGTAAGGTAAATCCCAAAAGGGGCATTGTACTCAATTATGGGCCTGATGAGGGATGAGTAAAGAGGCACGATGACCTCCCGTGATCTAGATGTGAATCTCTTCATGATTAGGTGGGCTATATAAAATGTTTTTCTAACCACTTTGGCCACGTGGTTGTCAAATGAGAGATTGCTATCAACTTGGGTCCCCAGGTCCCTAATTACTTCTTCTGTACTTAATGGATTACCACCTATGTGGTAATTTGTGGGCACTTTGTTTTTGCCAAAGGGGATGACTATAAACTTTTTGGCATTTAGCTTGAGGCCATGGCTCTGGCACCAGTTGTCTGTTTCTATGAGGCCCTTTTGGAGGATGCTTGTGTCGGCTGGAGAGTCGATTATGGCACCCAGTTTGCAGTCATCTGCGAACTTGGTCAGCCACAGTCCTTCCATGTTGGCCTGTACCTCCGAGAAATATATACCAAACAAGAGAGGTCCCAGGAGTGAGCCTTGTGGGACGCCACTTGTAACTGATTTGGAGTTTGGCTCCAGCAATTCTAACCATGTGGGTTCTGTCCTTGAGCCAGTTTGCAACCCATCTAGTGACATAGGGGTTTATATTTAAGCTGGTGAGCTTATCTATAATGCCCGAGTGGGGTATTGTATCGAAGGCTTTTGCGAGGTCCAGGTAGGCTGTGTGGACCACTTTCCCCTCCTCAATGGCTTTGGTGACTGTTTCAAAGAAATCAACCAGGTTTAAGAGGCAGGATCTGCCCTTAACAAAGCCGAACTGGGTAGGATCCAGTGTCTGTAGGTCCCCAATATCTTTATTTATCAGGTCCATGATGATCCTTTCCATAGCTTTGCAGACCAAGCTAGTCAGGCTTATGAGGCAATAGTTTCCAGGATCCGTTGAGGCACCACCTTTGTGGAGAGAGACCACTGTTGCTGTACGCCACTCTTTGGGTACATATCCTGTAGTAAGGCTGAGATTGAACAGTAGTTTTATGTTTGGATTTAGCTCTTCTTGGATTCATGTAGGACGCAGCCCAGGACACTGTCTGGTCCCATTGATGCTGTGTTTTTTGCTTTGGAGAGGGTGGCTCTTGCCTGAGCATCTGCGATGTCAGGGGGGCAGCACTCTGCTGGGATAGATATTTGTCCTGTTGTGGGGGGGGGAGTTTGCGCTGAACCTGTCAGCTAAGATGTTGGCAATGTCTGTGGGTTCGATGTATTTTTTGTCATTTTGGGCTAATTCTGAGCATATCTGGGAATTCCCACCCAGGTTCCTAACATAACTAAAGAAAGCCTTGTGATTATCCTTGGTGTCCTGTGCAATTTTTCTCTCGAAGCTGGCCTTAGACGATTTTATGAGTGCCCGTAGTTTTTTGCTAATACTGATCAGAGATGCCTTCCCTTTTTGGGATTTTGCTCTATCATGTAGTAGCTTCCTCCTTCTATTGTATAGTTTGGTTATGGCTGGGGTCCACCAGACAGGACGTCTGCCTTTGGAGGATTGGGTCTTGGTTTTATTTGGGATTGCATGATCCATGCATTCTTGAAGGTGTTCATAGAATGCATTTATAAAGGATTCTGCGGTCTGGGCCGTATTTTCCACAGGCTCGGGGGCTTTGAAGGATTCCACCTTGGTTTTGAGGAGTGTGAAATTTGCTTTAGAGAAGTTTTTCACTGTGGTTTTCTGGGCAGGGGGTGGGGTCGGGATGTGAATATCCAGTGAGGTTAGTTTATGGTCTGATCTTACCAGTGAGGGATACACTTCTGGTCTGGAGCATAGAGTCCCCATGTTGGTGATGATCAGGTCCAGTATGTTTTCCCCTCTTGTGGGAGTGGTAACAAGTTGTTCCATAGCATTTGAGTTGATAAATTCTAGGAACCTTTGGGCTAGGGTGTTGGAGCTAGAGTAATGCTCCCAGTCTATGTTTGGGTAGTTGAAGTTGCCCAATATAATGGTGTTTGGAGAGACCTTCATATTTTCCAGTGTTCTCAGGAAGGCCGAGTGGGGTTCCTGGATTTGGGAGGGTGGTCTGTAGCAGACTATAAACTGGAAGGCAGTTTTACCCAGTGTTAGTTGCACATGGATAGTCTCTGATGCTTTGTGCTGTGCCACCAACCTGGAGGTGTGGGTATCTTTGACGAATATTGATACTCCCCCTCCTTTTGTGATTTGGTCCAAGTTTTGGGGCTGAAAAGCATGGTATGAGGTATAACCTGGTAGTGCTGGGGTGCTCTCGGGAGCCTTGAACCAGGTTTCTGTTACTGCACAGATATCAATGTTCTCCATGCTAAGGAGAGTTTCAAGTGTGTGCATCTTGAGGTTTAGACTTCTGGCATTGAGTAGCATTACTCTTAGTTTCTTATCCCTTGTGATACCTATGGAGGTGGGTTTGTCTTTTGAGCCTTGCCGAAAAAAGGCACTATGGGGGAAGCAAGAGCCTTTGCCAATATCCGAAAGCCCAGGGGTGACAGGTGCAAGCCATCCCTAGTGAAGCATTGTGGCTTGTCAAGCATGTCATCCCAGGCTGACAGCATTGGAACCCCTTTGAATGACACCAGTACTTAAGCCAATTGTTGAAATTGATCATCTTGTCTTCATATTGTGTCATCATTCTTGATGAAGGTAAGATGCTACTCAAGGTCAGGGTCATACCGGCCTGGGCTACATGCTGAGAGAGCTCCTCTATGTCTCTTTTCATGTAGTCCAGGGAGGTACGTCTCAGGTCATTCACACCAGCATGGAAAATGACTGAGTCATATTTGTACTTGCCTTGGAGTGACCTGTCTCGCTATGTTAAACCCATTTAACATAGCGAGACAGTTTTGAAAAAAGCAACAGAGAAAGCAAGATCTCCGTTGCTTTTTACAAACTGTTTCGCTATGTTAAATGGGTTTAACATAGCGAGACAGCTTTAAAAAAAGCAAAGGAGAATCTCCGTTGCTTTTTTTAAAGCTGTCTCGCTATGTTAAACTCGTTTAACATAGCGAGACAGTGTTGCTGTAAGAGTTATAGTAATGGAAAAAGTCTGGGCGACCGGACCTTTTTCCATTACTATAACTCAGATTTACAATGTGCACGCTGACCAATCAGCATGTACGTTTTTGAATATTAATAGGGGGTCGTTGTATAATACACTTTTAGCAAGTCTAAAATCGGTCTCATCAAGTGCAGCACAATGTCTAGAGGTTTATGGTGATGGTATGTCTGCCATCCTAATCACAGGCAAGGGAAAAAGAATGAAAAAATATCAGTAACTTGTTCAATAAAATGATACATGATTATTCCATCATGAGGATATACTGGTCCTCAAAATGTGCTTACTAAATTTTTCAGATATAAAAATGTAGCCCACAGTTTTCTTACATTATTTCAAAGCAAGCAGCTTTGGAATAAATACATTAATTCCTTATCTTTTTCTTAAGGGGCCATGTCTTGTTTTCTTTAAATAAAAAAAGCTTTATTAAATAGAAACTCAATACTCATTGTTTACTGAGACTTTTCAAACTGAGGTGGTATTAGTAAAAAAATTAATGCAATGTATTTCATGAAATAGTGCAGTGAGGTGCAGATTCAGAGAGACAGGTGCAGCAACTTCACCACTGTACAAAATACCATGGTATGGATTGTATGCAGAGGATCACATGATGACATACAGTAGTATGCTACTGTGCATTTACATGACAATGAACATGTCAGCATGCTTTAATGATCTGTAATAACATGATGAGCTGTAGCGAGCAGCTTTTCTGTACATATGTGCAAGTTCTGCTATATACTCCTGAAACTCAGAACATGCTGTTAGCCACTTCATATGCCATTGTCCACAGTTTTACATACCACCACAGACCTCATTACATAAAAGTCAGTCAGTGGTTAGCATATCATCACCAGAATGTAATTGATAGCTTACATGTGGCTAGAGATATCAATGGGAGCTGGTTGATTAGTTCAAATCTCACATGGGATCCAGTGGGATTTATGGGATGCTTTTCCCAGTAGGCATGAAGATAATATGAAGCATTAACCATTTTTAACTATTCTTGTTAGGAGGACCTTACAGTATCTAGCTGGGAACAAAACTATGTTTTGTAACCATCAGCCTCATGAATCATGCATCAGTTTATTTATTTTATTTATTTATTTTACATTTGTTTACCGGGATAGTCCAACTGGATACATGTCCATTTTCAGCGGAGGCCCGGGGAGAAAAGCTCCAAAAAGACATTCAAAAAACTGTTACATTTTTACAGTTTAAAACACAAAATAAAACACAAATAAAAAGATTTTTACACAGATGTAAACAAACACAAAACCAGATACACAAACAAATCATTACATTTTTTACTCAGATGGAAAATTCTAGACAGTGTTTTTAAGAATGATAGGGTATTGAATACCTAGTAGGCTAACCTGGTAGTAATCCAAGGAGATCATAGGATTTATAAGTTAAGAAACAATAAAGTGTAGGCAGAAGTCCTCCATGTGCACACGAGTGATGGTTAGAGTTAGTCTGGATTAGGACAAGGACATAGCCATCATTTTTTAAAGTACTGAATCAGACTTTTCTTGAATTGAGGTAGAGAGAGTTCAGATGTAAAATTAGCAGGAAGAGAATTCCAGGTTTGGACAACAGAGTTAGCAAATAGAGATTTACCGCCTGCGTTGCTGGATTTGACAGTTTGAACTAGTAGTTTTTCAGATGAACGAAGTGCGCTAAGGTTGCTGTAGGGGGTGATGAGGTTTTTAAGTATTGGTGTATTATCTGGTCGGTACAGGATCTTGTGTGCAACTATTAGTTGGTTAACCTGTAGTAGGTTAGACAGTTCAAGCCATCATAGTAGATTTAGGTTATGACAGTGATGAGTTCTGTAGGCTGCATCAGTAGCAAATCTATCAATGTGATTGTAGCTGCTAGAAAGTTTATTAAGGTCAGTTTTGCTGAGATTTGTAAATAGAGGGGAAGCATAGAGGAGGGTGGAGATTAGATGTATATGAGTAATTATAGTTCTGGCTAATGGCGTTAGGAAGGGCTTGATCCTATATAGTGAGCCAAGTTTTTTATTAACTGTTTTATTGGTATGCAGATCAAACTTAAAGTTATTATCTATTATAAATCCTAACAGTTTGGTTGACGAATCTGGGGAAATAATGGTGATGTTGTTGGATTTTAATGTAAAAGTTATAGGGGCAGACCTGTGAGTGGGGGAGAAAAGCAGCAGTTTGGTTTTATTAGGATTTAACATGAGTTGACGGTTATGGAGCCAATTTTTAACTGTGTTAAAAGTATTTTGGGATAGAATCTGCAACTCTGTAGGTGAAGTGTCAGAGCATACTAAAGTGGAGTCATCTGCATATTGAATGTGTTGCATTTGGGATGACCTTATACAAATTACTGATGAAAATGGAAAATAATAGTGGACCTAGTATGGAGCCTTGGGGTACTCTGAGGATGATGGGTAAAAAAGTGGATAGTTTGCTTTGCCATAGGACAGCCTGTTATCTACCACTGAGATATGATTAAAACCACTGGATGGCCTGGTCCTCTAGGGAGATGGATTTCAAAGTGTTTATGAGTATTTGGTGGTTTACCATATCAAATGGTTTTGAAAGATCGAGAAAGATATCAGAGGAAAGTTTATTATTGGTTCAGTGTTGATTAATGACATTAGAGAAGAAGAGGAGGGCTGAGGTTGTACTATGGAATGGTCTAAAGCCATGTTGGGTGTTGGCTAGAAGATTATTATGGATAAGATAGTTCAGGAGTTGATTGTGGATGCATTTTTCCATAATTTTAGCCAAGGGTGACAGAATAGCTATGAGTCTATAGTTTGAAAGTTCAGTAGAGCTGCCCCCTTTATGAATTGGGATGACATGGGATATCTTCCAGACGGAGGGAATGGATGCTTCAGTTATAGTTCTATTGATCAGGATAGTAATGGGGTATGCTATGGCATCTGCAGCTTTTTGTAAATATTCTGCAGGGAGGAGATCAACCGACAGGGTGGTAAACTTTAGTTTTTTAACTAATTTTCAGACCAAAGATGTGCAAACTGGCTTGAAGTTAAAGGGGAGGTGGGAGCAGGGTGTAGTGGCAGGAGAATATGGGCATCCAGGGGATAATTGGTTAGCTAGGTTCTGGATGGTTGTTGGAAAGAAGCTGTTAAAGGTATTGGCAATTTCTGCTTGGGGGGGTTTGGTTACAATCCAAGGGGGTATGAGTGGAGGACTGTACTGGACTAAGGAGTTTATTTATACCTACCCAAAACTTTTGTGGCTTGTTTTGGTGTTTTTCTTGTAGATGACAGTAATAGTTTTTCTTGTTTAATGTGGTGGATTTTTTTGTTTCATTTCTTAGCTGTCTGTTTCTAAGTTGATCTACAGGGTTTTTGTGGTGCTTGAAGTGACTCAAGCCCTATTTCTAAGTAGCATTTTATGTCTGGTTTCTTTTGAGAGCCAAGGAACAACTTTTGTTTTGGTTCTAATAGTCCGTGGTGGTGCATGGGTATCAAGGATGGATAGGAATTTGGTATTAAAGTAATTTACTGTGTCTTCAAGTGGTAATTGTTTCAGAACTGACCAATTGCAAGATCTGAGTTCATTTTTGAAATTTGTGCCGTTGAAATTCTTATTGTTCCGTATTGTTCTAAAAATGGACTGGTTGTGTATATCAGCTTTTTGCCTGATTAAATAGGTGAGGAGGTGATCACTTGCATCATCAGGCAGGGTCCCACTCTTGTATTTGAGGGGATGGGTGTTAACCAGAATCCAATCCAGAATACTTGCTTTATTGTTGGGCCTCATGATGTCAAGTGTATTGGTTTCCACTCCAACTGCCAGGTGGTGTGCAGCACAAAGGGTATTAAATGCCATGCATCTCTGCTCCATCAAGGTAGTTCCCCTGGTTCTCACACCTGGCACACTACAACCTATGTCAGTGTTTTGTAAGGGATGAACTTTCCACAAGGTTCTCTAGTAGGTAGGTGCATGCATTACCAACCCTCCCTATTATGGTCTAGTTACTTGACAATATGTAGAAGGCAGCTGATAATGGTGTTTATTGTGTGTTACAGGTGAGGATGCATATGCCTCTTGGAGCCATGTCTGATGACCCTCCTCCACATCTGAAGCCATCAAATAGAGGTGTGGTGGGTGTACAATACCACATTGGTGGAGACACAAAACCTCATAGAACATGTGCTTGGAGTGCTGAAGTCTCAATTCTGTTGTTTGGCTACATCTGGCAATGCACTGCAGCAAACTGCCAAGGTATGCAGCAAGTTATTTGTGGCATGTGTCATGCTGCAAAACAAGGTACTGTGTAAAGCAAGGGAGGAGCATTGTGCTAGATGATATTGGTGTGCCAGCTCTGGAGGAGTATCCAGGTGAAAAGGGAGGAGCATTGCACTGGGTGATAATAGTGTGCCAGCTCTGGAAGAAGATGCAGGTGAAGAGGGAGGAGCATTGCACTGAATGATATTGGTGTGCCAGCTCTGCAGGAGGTTCTAGGTTAGTAGGGAGCAGCATTGCACTGCATGATATTGGTGTGATGGCTCTGGATGAGGCTCTAGGTGAGGAGGGAAGACTATTGCACTGAACAATATTGGTGTGCCAGCTCTGGAGGAGGATCTAGATGAGGAGTTGGAGGATGAGGCTACAGTGGGTTCCCAACAGAGGTAGAGGCAGGTGCAATATGCCATAGCACTGGCAAAAAGATGGTGCAAGGTTCACAACTATGGGCCATGACAGGGAAAAACATAGAACAAAAGTGATGCATTCATCATTCTTAGAGCAGGAGAGGCACAGTGGTGCTGGTCAATAACACTATCAGTGATGGTAGGGTCATGGGTGGTGCCTGTGGTAAGTCTGTATATGGCAAGGGTGTTGTAGGGTGTTAGAGATTATGTCCTGAGATAATAGTGTGAAGTTTGCAAAAGTGGACTGCAGACCAGTTTTATTTATTTTCCCTGCAGTGGCAAGTGTTGGAGGCATGTGTACCAGAGGAGGTTACAGTATGTCATCTCTGTATGTAGGATTATGTCTGTGTTCTTTCAGTGTGGTCACATAAGGTATCTAGCTGTTACTATGGCTAGGTTGACCAGAGGTATGTGTCATTCTGGGGGACACCTACCAAGGAGTGGACTACTGTAGAACTATGGGAACCTCATTCTGATATGTGAAATGTGCACACAGTGAAGCTGGACAGTCATAATATATATTCACAGATCTTCCATGGCCATGGGTGGAGGCAGTGGTGAAGCCATCTAAATGAGTGATGACAGCCAGGGGTGGAGGTGAAAGTGGGGCAAGAAGATTTGTTATATTTCTGCCAGGACCATTGCAGTGATGGCACACAACCAACAGTATGGTCTGACAGCTGTGTGACAGCCATACACTTTGGAGTTTTCCAAGCAATGTGGTGTACATTACCAGTAGTCCTGTTTGCTGTAGGCTTTTTCTATAATTTCATATTCTGCATTTTGCTATGTTTTCAGAAAAAAAATCTGTTTCTGTAGTGTAGTTTCTTACAAAATGGTAATTCTGCTAAATGTGATATCTAGTAGTTCATAGCTTGGTGATTATGCTAATAAGGCAATATATTTCAATGTTCTTTGAATCACATGAGTAACACAATGTGTTATGAACCCTAGGAATAGCTTGAGGCCCATTCTATCTCATGCATGTGCATTACTCTAAATTAAGGTGAGTGCAGCTTTCTAGTCAGGCCATTCTACTGAAACTTTACAATGTGGTAATGCTCATGGGCATCACTCTACCTAGATGCCCAGCAAGAACTTGTTTAGTTATATAAGTCACAACAGGAATTTAAACCTGTCTGGTTTGAGTATAAAGCTGCTACCCTAGATTGCACTCTACCTACTTCATGCTGACATAGATGAGCTTCATGCTACTGTGCTCCCCATTCAGTGCTTCATTTGGTTTCTGTAATGTGCGACATTGGGCCATGCAGACATAGATGAGTATCATGCTACTGTGCTCCCCATCTGGTGCTTCATTTGGTTTCTGTAATGTGCGACATTGTGCCATGCTGACATAGATGAGTATCATGCTACTGTGCTCTCCATCTGGTCCTTCATTTGGTTTCTGTAATTTGCAACACATTGTGCCATGCTGACATAGATGGGCATTTTGCTACTGTGCTCCCCATCTGGTGCTTTATTTGGTTTCTGTAATATGTGACATTGTGCCATGCTGACATAGATGAGTATCATGCTACTGTGCTCCCCATCTGGTGCTTTATTTGGTTTCTGTAATATGTGACATTGTGCCATGCTGACATAGATGAGTATCATGCTACTGTGCTCCCCATCTGGTGCTTTATTTGGTTTCTGTAATATGTGACATTGTGCCATGCTGACATAGATGAGTATCATGCTACTGTGCTCTCCATCTGGTGCTTCATTTGGTTTCTGTAATTTGCAACACATTGTGCCATGCTGACATAGATGGGCATTTTGCTACTGTGCTCCCCATCCGGTACTTTATTTGGTTTCTGTAATATGTGACATTGTGCCATGCTGACATAGATGAGTATCATGCTACTGTGCTCCCCATCTGGTGCTTTATTTGGTTTCTGTAATATGTGACATTGTGCCATGCTGACATAGATGAGTATCATGCTACTGTGCTCCCCATCTGGTGCTTTATTTGGTTTCTGTAATATGTGACATTGTGCTATGCTGACATAGATGAGTATCATGCTACTGTGCTCTCCATCTGGTGCTTCATTTGGTTTCTGTAATTTGCAACACATTGTGCCATGCTGACATAGATGGGCATTTTGCTACTGTGCTCCCCATCTGGTGCTTCATTTGGTTTCTGTAATTTGCAACACATTGTGCCATGCTGACATAGATGAGTATCATGCTACTGTGCTCTCCATCTGGTGCTTCATTTGGTTTCTGTAATTTGCAACACATTGTGCCATGCTGACATAGATGGGCATTTTGCTACTGTGCTCCCCATCTGGTGCTTCATTTGGTTTCTGTAATTTGCAACACATTGTGCCATGCTGACATAGATGAGTATCATGCTACTGTGCTCCCCATCTGGTGCTTCATTTGGTTTCTGTAATATGTGACATTGTGCCATGCTGACATAGATGAGTATCATGCTACTGTGCTCCCCATCTGGTGCTTCATTTGGTTTCTGTAATGTGCGACATTGTGCCATGCTGACATAGATGGGCATTTTGCTACTGTGCTCCCCATCTGGTGCTTCATTTGGTTTCTGTAATATGTGACATTGTGCCATGCTGACATAGATGAGTATCATGCTACTGTGCTCCTCATCTAGTGCTTCATTTGGTTTCTGTAATATGTGACATTGTGCCATGCTGACATAGATGAGTATCATGCTACTGTGCTCCCCATCTGGTGCTTCATTTGGTTTCTGTAATGTGCGACATTGGGCCATGCTGACATAGATGAGTATCATGCTACTGTGCTCCCCATCTGGTGCTTCATTTGGTTTCTGTAATGTGTGACATTGTGGTTCAGCTATTATCTTCACTATTGAACTCAGCCTGGGAAGTGGCTATGGCTTCTACAAGATCTGAGTATTATCAGGTCTTCTGTGAGGTGCACAACCTTTTTTTATTTCACCTGTTGCATATGCAGCACTGAGCATGCCTGATGAGGGGCCTCTGTGAAAGTCCCCTGTTCTAAGCTGATCACTGGCATTCACTTGATAGGGTGGTGAGTAGTGCCAGAACAAGTAAATTGATCAAGAGGAGCCATTCCCATTATCTTCACAGATAGGAAGAAGAGGAAAGGGTGAGACAAGTGGACTTGTATAGTAAGAATGACTAAATGCTTTGTTCTGTTCTAGTTGGCCTTACTGCACTTCTATAGACTGTTTCTGGAGTGCATAGTTATGTTGTTCTCATTATTTGTGTGTGTGTGTGTGTGTGTGTGTGTGTGTGTGTGTGTGTGTGTGTGTGTGTGTGTGTGTGTGTGTGTGTGTGTGTGTGTGTGTGTGTGTTTCAGCACAAGAAAATAAATCACATAGGACCCACTTAACTGCTAAAGAGGTGGGTCATATTTTCCAAGTGTCATCAAAAGCATACTGTGTTGTTGCAGACCTCTGTCACAGAACTGCCCAATTTTGTTTCTGTTTTAAAATCTAACCATTGCATATGTATTCACTATTTGCATTTCTGATATAGTTTTTAAATTAATTTATAACTTGTCTATTGACCTTACATCTGCCAGTTATTCCAAGCATTGTCATCTTTATACCAATGTTCAGACCTTGGGTTTACCAATGCAGTTAGGCTATTTTTCAGCTCTGTAATACTTTAGCATTTCATTGTTCATTGCCCTATATGCATATGGTTACCACTGCATAGGTGCTTGCTGCCTTTGTCTGACTGCTATTTCATAGTGTATTTGTGATACTTCCTTTTTCAATCATCCCCTGGTCTTGCACATAGGTTCATAGATAGGTACTAAGCTATCGGCCCAAGTGCCTACGTAAGCCTAGCCAGCAAGGTATGATAGCTTACGCCACCCAAGAAAGTTATTTTCCTGTGCCACTGTCCAGCAGAGACACAGAAGTGATACCCGGGGTG
>NC_056738.1:531359973-531367473 GCF_019279795.1 Protopterus annectens | reverse complement strand
TTTGGCCCACAAAAGAGAGACTGACGCCTTTTCAGCACAAGTTTGGGTAATTAACAAATAAAGACATTCATTCCAGTTATTAACAGCCCATTCCAGTATTCTACAGTCCTATCAATTCTTACAAATTCTGCCAATTAATTGGTGAATAGACAAGGTCCCTGCTTGCACTTCCAGTGACTTAAATTTGATTAGCAGCCAAGGTGGGAGAGAGATTACAAAACTTTGGTCTGCACTCCACACAATCCTGGAATAAGGGTGTCCTAGGGGGATCTGCATGGATAACATTGGAGAGTCAAATCTGTAAGGGGTCATGGCTCACGCTGAGTATTAGCTCTTGCATGAACAAGTGACTTCTCCAAGTACAGCTGATTGCATGTTGACTTCTACATGCACATGCACACACACACACACACACACACACACACACACACACATGATCACATGCACAGTCCGTAGAAAGGAAAACCATAATTTCTCCTCTTAGAATGGAAAGAACTATGAGGTAATGGCAGGTTCTTTACACTCTCTGAAAAAATAAATACATAAATGTGTGTGGAGTCTGCATGTCCTCCATGCGGTCGAGTGGCATTCGAAAGACATGTGTAGAATGGGCGTGCCTTCATTGAAGGTTGGACGTCGAGCTGGCACCTCGGTACCCGTAAAAAAATCTACTGCCAATCATTAGCAGACCGGAGTTCCGCTGTGGCGACCCCTAACTGGGAACAGCGGAAGAAGAAGAAGCAATAAAACAAATCATTTCACATTCAGAAAATTGCAATTATACAGTAAAGGGGTTTTACAGTTCAATAATGTGAATGCTGATTTGTCAACCAGAATGCTTATTTCAAATGGATCATTGCTCACAGGAAAGAGTTCAGTAGTCATGCAGCAGGGGAATTTACTTTTAAGCCACAGCTAGTGAACTCTGACTTTGCATCTGCTCTTTCTCCCTGCATTATACAGTATAAATATTGTAAAGGGACAAGATATGATAATTGTAAATAGCAAAACTTTATTTACTCACAAAGTTGTTTGTTTTTCCAAGTGCTATTATATCCAGTTCTTTTAAAATATTTGACAAACTCAAGTCAGTTCACCAAAGCACTCCGTAGGTATACTCATTTTTTTTAATTAAAAAAAAAGATGTGTTGGTATTCTCTTAGTGGAAGCAGCTGCAAGTATATGGCATCGTGGCAATACTTACTGTTTTTTGTAATAGAAACAGATACGATAAATAAAGTACAGTGTCAGCATGTGTAGGCTGAATGCCTGCGTAATAGATATTCCATGCCTGTACAATGAAGAAATAGCAGAAAAAAACATTAAAAGTCCATTTATATAATGGCATTATTTAAAAAAGTAAGCAATTTTTTTTTAAATAACGTCATGGTACAATAGCAATAATCCACTTTATTTATTTATTTTTATTTTACATTTGTTAACCGGGGGTGTCTGACTGAGCCGAAAAGGCCCTTTTTCAGCAGAGGCCCGGGGAGAAAAGCGCCATAAAGAAAAATTACAGACACATTTAGTTATTTAGACATAATCAGTATACACACAAATTGCAAGAGACATGTTTTTACAGTGGTATCCAGCACAAACAGTTACAATGGAGAGAACAATCAAAAAAATATTAATTTTAAAAATAAAGGTAAGTAATAGATTTGTGGTGTACGACTGAACTTTGGAATGTAGGTAGAATACATACATAGTACACAGGTACGGTACATACATTGTAGATTAGCCAGTGTTTGTGAGTAAGATTGAAAAACTATTATCAATTGCTCTAGATTTAGTATGTATATGTTATCTGCTTTCACTAGCCTGAGGAGCAATCATGGCACTGCCAACTTTGCTTGAGATGTTGCCTGATGAGGTCTTTAAAGGAGGCTTTGGATGATGTGTTTTGAATGCTAGTAGGGACAGAGTTCCATTTTTTTACTTCTGAATATGGTTTAGGTATCTCAAGATTTAACCACGGTTGGCTGTGTTGAATCATTCTGATTTAACCCTTGCGATCAAATTATATCATCCATAGGTAAATCTTCAGATACACAAACACAAGCAGAGATTATTGCTAAAGTATATGCTTCTCTTAAACTATACATATATCACAAGGAGAAAATATGGCTTTCTATTCTGTCCTTTTAAGTGCATTTAACATTCGCCCTCATCCATCTCCACCTTTCTCCTTATGATTTTCTACTTGTTGCATGCCCCTCTTAAATGCCTCTGTGCCTTCAATCTGTATTATTCCAGTACTCTACCCCATGTGTTTACAACGCCATTTGTGATAAAGTACTCTTGGGCATCCAAGGAGCAATTAATCCCTACAATCTGCTGTCTATACCCCCCCCCTTTTAAGATTTGTATGTCCTATTCTGATTGACCCTGTGATATCTTCCTAACATAATCTTGTGTGTCAGTATCCTCACCTTTTGTTAAACATATTTGAATGCTGCTGTGATTGGGTTTTACACTGCACCACAGATGACAGCCACCACAGAACAGAGGTGCAAACACTTCTGTGTCTTTGCAAATTTTAACACACATCTTGCTGCCACACTGTGTGACAGGATGAAATGTTTTAACTGTTTTTAAAGCTGCTGACTATCTCTGCAGCAGTGTTGAGTGTATTACAGCTTTAAAGACTATAAAAACGAATGCTTCTGCACTTTCTTTTCTTCCTATAATTAATTATACATTAAAGCAGCTGAAGTTCCATATACTGCAAAACTTTGTGATCTGCTTTCTCTGATAATATCTACTCTTTAAGTTTTCTAAACATGGCTGCCAAGATTCACAATTTGAGATTCACTTCACTCCACCCTGCTCTTAGAGTGAATTTCTTGGCATCTATATTTCAAACATACAGGTTAGTTCTGACTGGAGATCTCATCATATTCCTTTGTGTGATAATAACTGGAGAATTTTAAAAGTCAAGTGATACTTCATTCCATTATAGATGAATCTAAAAGACCAGAACAATATAAAGCCCATCTTAGAAAATCATACTGAATGCTGAACAAGAAAAGTATTTTGACTGACAAAAGGTATATTTGGGTGGATTTTTTGCACCTATGGTAAATATATCAAGGATACTGTCCATTTTGGACATTCTTAGTAAAGCAATGTTTCATTTTTGTGTCATGCTGGCTGCAGTTTTGTTCCCTGGAGTCATGAAGCTGCATGCAAGAATAAGGCTATTCTTGCATGAAGTAGTTCATGTCCATTTAGGATAGCAGCGCACCTTGCATATGCATGAAGGCACACTGCTATCTAAACTAAAAGGACACGAACCAGGAACTAGAGCGGGGGGGGGTGTCAGCAGTCCTAGCACCTGAAACACACCCCCTTTGCTCTGAAAGTGCTTTACGGCACTTTCTGACATGGATGAGTGTCAAACTATATAATATTAGAGCCTGGCTCCAATATTATATAGTAAACGAGTGTCCGCAGACACTGAAAAAAATAAAAATAAAAAACACAAACACCAATAGAAGGCACCAGCCTTCAAGTGCACACCCCCAAATATATGCACTCTTGCCCTACATGCATGGAAGAAATAGGTCAAGAGGAAAGGAGTAAAAAATAAAAAATGGAATAATATATTTTTTCAGTTAGTAAATCCGAAGTTTAAATGCCGCACAGCTTGTTTGCGCAGCTCACCACTATGCTTAGCCTGGCTGAAATCCTGAAAATGATAGACAAGTGCTACTGTGATAGAAAACATCATCAAGCTGCTATAGTGTAGTGGTATTGCCATAGTATAGCATGTAGAACATGCTCAGTTCGAATTCCCCCTCTGCCAAATTATTTAATAAACTTTTAAGGAATTTGAATGATAGTTGTCAATCATATGTCTCACATATAACACAGTAGTGGTGGGACTATTAAAATATAAATGTAAAAAACAATTTATAACTTTAATGAAAAAATAGATTTAAGCAATGCTTTGCTAGTATAAGCATTGCTTACCTGCATTCAGCTCTGCTTAGCTGGTGTAAGCATTGCTATGCAGATTTGTGCAGAGTTAAGCATAGTGCAGCATATTAAAACTGGCCAATCACGAAAAAGTGTGGGAAACCAGCCCTATTTAAACCACACAGGCGGTAATATAGCCATAACCATTTGGGACTGCATACAGCAGGACCAAAATGGCTGGTGTCAGAGAAGGTGTGCGCTTCTGAGAGCAACGTTGGGGCATCCAGGAGTCCAGCATCATGGTTGGGCTCCAAGTTAAAAAACATGATGGCAGGCTGCTGCAGGGCCAGTGCCAGGGCTCTCAGTATAAAGCAGAGGCCTGGGACCAGCTTGCATGTGATCTCACCAGTGCCACTGACATACCCTGAACTGGTGAGCAGGTAAGTCATCACCATAATGACCTGAAGTGGAGGAGGGGTGCATTCTTGGACCAGTGGATCCAAGATGTCCGAGTGCAGGATGTCCCACCTGTCTGTAAGTATGCAGTCTTATGTATCTCTAAGTATGGAAAAAGTTCAACTTGTGACTGTGCAAGTGTTATTAATGTGTGATGTCTCCCCATACAGCTGCTGCACAGAGGTCCCAGAATATGCAGGCTCATGCACAGTGACTGTCCTGGCTGCATCGGCGGTATGGTAGTACAGAATACCCCCTACTATTAGCAGTAAGAAATCACAATTATAGTAATGGTAGCACTGCTTGTATATATAATTGTGCTGTAAAAGTCAGTAATAAATGCCTGTGTCAGGCTTCCAGTGTTACAATGGAGTATTCCCAGCTGCTGTGTAAGACAGATATCAGTAGCAAACAAGGTACAATATGCAGGAGAGGAATATTAGAATATGTATGAGTGTGTCTGAGTGAACCTACCAAAAAAGTGCCATGTCAGGGCTACTGTAACAGAAATGAAAAGCATTCCCCTGTGCAGGTCATGCAGAAATAGTAATTGTGGAGTTCTGAGTTGTACACAGATATGTATTTCAAAACTAATAAAGGTGGTCCCAAACACTGGTGTGAGTCATCTCACTTGTACCTGATAAATAGAAATGTGTATGTCCTGCAGAATGCATTAACTGAGGTGAACTGATTTAGCACTGCTTGTCTGCATACTTTAGAATGGGCATGTCAAATAACTGGAAAAAAGCAACAGTACATATTCCCATCAGAATGTGTTTTACTTGTTTGTCTGCCAGCATTGTCCTGTGTTAACCTTTCCATTTCAGCCGTATGTAGCTGTGAATGTAATGAGAAATGTATAAGGCTAACAGGTGCAGACCTAAAACCTACACTGTGTACTCAGGAATCTAAATTGCAGTATGAAGTTGTAAAACAGTCAAATGTGCAATCCAGCTAATGTGCACGTTTTACAAACAGTGACACCAATATCTGTTGTGTATACATAAAATGTGCTGAAAAAGGAAAACAAATAATGCAACATATGATAATAAAAATACTGTGCACAAAAATATGTACTAGATAGCAATGTCACAAGCAAAACGTCCCCAGTAGCTCCGTCTGATAAAGAATAGGCCTGTAGTTTAATTTTGCACACACAGCACGGTTCGAATCCAGGGACCACCACTAATATCTTAGTCTGGTTCTACACTTTTAAACTGCAATCTGAATTGAAAAAATAATGTACTGCAACACATGCATTTTCCATACAGGGCACACAGGAAAAGCAATCTCAATAGAAATACTAGTATGATGTGTATAACTATGAAAGGTGTACAATTGCTGTGTTGTCCACCCCCTGTCCTACAAATAGATGCAAGCTAGGCATCCACACTCTGCAGTCTGGCCCAGACAAGCCCCTCAAGTGTTACGCTGTCACAGAGTTTCCCCAGTTGACAAGAAACCTGCACACAGAGAATGTTCCAGTAAATGTATGTGAAAGACACAACACACACTCCAGGGCCTGCAACTAATATGTGAATGTGAAATATGTATAGAAACAGCAATGTAATGTGCACACAGTTCATCTGGACAGGCCCACAAGTAAAGAAATCGGTATAGAAACAGGTCTGATGTGTATAACTAAAATAAGGGTACAATAGCTCTGTTGATATCTACATCTGTTGGTGTGCTATAGCAGCCCCTTGGCCCAGGTAGAGTGTAAGAGTGGTCAGACTGTAGAGTAGTGAATAGTAGTGTACTGACAAATATATTTGATAGCAGTTGTCAATTAAATCTGTTCTCTTCCACCACCCCTCAACTGATCCAACCATCACACAGAAACCAACATGGGTATGTTCGTAATCAAACCTCTACTGCTGGGACCGTTGTTCCATTTGGTTTATCATTGTTTAAACTGTGTGTATAGTAATATACCCCTGTTGAATAATCATCTTATTCCCTGCCTGGCATACCACTAACTGGCATGCTGTTGCAAACCTGAATGCCATTCCATATATGCATGGGTTCTGTTTGCTATGGCATTGTTATAATTGCACTGTTTTGGGTTAATGGGAATATCCATGCATGCTATTTTGACTAATGTAATGTGTTTTACATGACTAACCAATATTCAATGTTAATTTCCACACCATAGCACATATGGGAAGGCAGATCCCAGCGGATCCGCCTCTCCCACCCCACCTGGCCAAGGCACCGGGTGCCACCACGTCTGGGAGCCAACCCAGACTTCCCTCATCTGCTGGTTCTGCACCACCCTCAGGTGGAACTGCTGCAGGGGATGGGGCTCGCCCCCTACAAGTGGGTGCGGTGAGGAAGTTGTCACCTGGGACGAGGTCTGCGGCATGGTGCATAGTGTCCTCCAGACGGAGCTGGATGACTGCCTGCTCCAGGTGGAGGGCAGGCTGTCACAGCTAGAGGGGCAGGTGGCTCCTCCAGCTCAGCCCCCAGCACAGCCACCTCCAGGACTGTGAAGGAGTAGTGGCGACTGCCATCGGGTGGGGACATCAATGCCACTACTACCATCTGGGGTGATCATGAGCCTCAGATTCCCAACCACCATCCCCGTCAAGGAGTCTACCCCCATGTGTCATACACCACTCCTGTCTGCTGTCTTGTCTGTCTGCAAATGCAACCTCTCCTACCAAACCTCACTCACCACACTTACCAATAATCCTTCCTTAACATCCCACTCTCACCTTAAAATGGGGGGGGCATCTGTCCCACAAAAAAAAAAACACGTCCCATACATAGCTCTGCATTTCACCCAGAGACATGTACCCAGCACACAATCTAACCCTACCAATCATCCATATTGCATGATGTTCACACACCTCCCTGTAGGGTGTAAGGCTCCAAATTCTAAATTTCCCACATTGAAAGCAGCTGTTGCTGCCAAAGAAATGCAGAGCTATGGTCCTTTCCTACACCTGTCCTGCAAATCCCTACTTGTTTCTCCTCTTGTTTGTCCACCTGCTTGCCCCAATTTCATCACTTTCCTATCTCCCTTTTTTTTCTTTTCTTTATTTGAAATCAGCGTGGGTTTAAGCGGCCATAAGCGGGCGTAAGTGAAGCTAAGCTTATGTAAGCGTCACTTAGCTC